>NC_047055.1:40403421-40611414 GCF_011762595.2 Tursiops truncatus
TCCTCTTCTGATTCAGAAGAAACTTGTGAGCCTTGGGAGTGACCATTGTGAGCTCTGATCAGAATATGGCAAGTATGGATTGCTAGTTGACAGAGAGCTCTGTCTAAATAAAATGCTAAATTAACTGGAAAACTGCATTGTGTGAATTGGGCATAAGAAGGGTTTGTCATCATCCTAGTGATACTCTTGTACCTCTGTTGGCTGATGGATACAGAAGGGGAGAAAATGATGTAGAAAACACCTACCTATCTTTTACTCATCAGGGCCCATGGCACACCCCAAAAGCTATTCTTAATTCTGAGAAATTCACACATAACTCTCAATGAGATAATTACATTGTTTTTTATATTGATGTTTCCTCTGTTAAAATAAATGCACTCTTTGCATGAAAATAAATCATGTTGTGTTCCTGTAATTTATTATATATTTGACTGCATTCTGGAGGGCTTGCTTTTTTAACTATAAAGCAATCTACAGAGATTGACCAATAAACCTACAGAAGGTTGAGGCCATGCTCTTTTGACCTCATAGAGGTTTTTCATGTGAAGCTTCTAAGCAACAAAAAACACATATTTTCCAAAATGTCAATTTTATTTTAAAAGGAGTCATTTTAGAGCAAAGCAAACTTCGCTTTTCTTACATGCTGATCTCACTCTGAAGATGTTATGGATATAATGAATTTCCACAAAATACATTTTATATCTAGCATACTTTGTAGTGTAAAATCATAGCCAACTTATGCCCCACCAGGAATTTTATATCAGGGTTTGAGAACCCATATACTCTTTGATATTTACCCAGAGAGAACTCATTTAGCATTGCTTGTATAGTATATATTTTCTATAATATGGACAATATGGACAACGATGTAGCTCTTTGGTATGCGTTAATTGTCAAGCCAGCTGCATTACAGTCATGTCTCAATATATACTCTGCTTATAGTTTACTCTATGTTCAATAACATATAATGTTTTATCTGTCTTTGTATAAACAACATACAAAGTCTGACACACAGTTTGTATTAGTGCCTATCACTTATTGAGTGCTTACTGTAGCCAGGCACACACATATACTTTCCTGTTGAATCCTTGCTGCATCCTTGCGAATAGGTAGGAGAGCCCAATTACATAGTTGAAGAAACTAAGACCATTAGCAGTTGTAACTCACTCAAAGTCAGACAGTAAACTGTGCTCTGGGAAACCAACCACAACTCATTTGATTTTAACGCCCATGCTCTTAAACACCATGGGAGACTGCTCAGTGTAAATGTCTGTTGAACTGAACTGTTAAGCTGAATATGAAAAATTTAAAGTCACTTACATGAAATGAGTTTTATTTAGAATTTTCCAATTGAAAGCCAAAAATTAATTACTTTCATTATTTTTGGCAACTTCCACTCAGACAGTGTAATATAAATGGCTCTATATTCACCTTAAGTGAGTTGTACTTTTCTGTTTTAAAAAAAATAAAAGGAAAAGAAACCCTAAATCTCAAAACTTTAGGTCTTACCTTCCCTGACCATTTGGTTTAGTTATTTTCCCACCCATTCATTTCATTTTTGGTAAAGAGTTTTTAAACATTTTTCATGTTATTTTATTTTCACAAATAAGTACCTCCTCACTTGTAGATCTGGAATTGTAGCAGATGATATGTCATTATACATCATACTTCATACACTTAACTCAGTCAAGAATAGTAAAATCAGCATACATCTTACAGTTAAGCCATATTTATTCACCTTTTTAAAAGGCCAGAGGAATATGACTACCCTTAGGATCCTAAAATAGAAAAAAAAATACCCATTTGATTCTAAAATAAGGTGAAAGAAGACAAATTATACTATATGAAGATCAAAATACCGAGGGCATATTTCATAGAACCAAACAAATAATTTCAAAATTCGTATGGAAACACAAAAGGCCCTGAATAGCCAAAACAATCTTGAGAAAGAAGAACAGAGCTACAGGAATCATGCTCCCTGACTTCAGACTATACTACAAAGCTACAGTAATCAAAACAAAACAGTGGCACAAAAACAGACACATAGATCAGTGGAACAGAATACAGAGCCCAGAAACAGACCCATGTATCTACAGTCAATTAATCTAAGACAAAAAATATACAATGGAGAAAAGACAGTCTCTTCATCAAGAGGTGCTAAGAAAACTGGACAGTTACATGTAAATGAATGAAATTAGAACATTCTTTAAAACCATATACAAAAGTAAACTCAAAATGGAATGTAAGACTAATAATCATAAAACTCCCACAAGAAAAATTTGTGGAACACTCTTTCACATAAATCACAGCAAAACTTTTTGGATCTGTCTCCCAAAGAAAAGGAAATAAAAGCAAAAATAAATAAAAGAGGCCTAATTATACTTAAAAGCTTTTGCACAGCTAAGGAAACAAAAACAATATGAAAAGACAACATACTTAATAGGAGAAAAGACTTGCAAATTACATGAGCAATAAGGGGTTAATATCCAAAATATATAAACAGCTCACACAAATCAACATAAAAAAACCTGATTAAAAATGGGCAGAAGACATGAATAGATATTTTTACAAAGACATACAGATGGCCCACAGGCACATGAAACGATGCTCAACATTGTTAACCATCAGGAAAATGCAAATCAAAACCACAGTGAGATACCACCTCGCACCTATCAGAATGTTTATTACAAAAAGACAAAATAACAATGTGCTGGTAAAGATGTGGAAATAAGGAAATCCTCGTGCACTATCTGTGGGAATGTAAATTGATTGCAGCTACTATGGAAAACAGTATGGAGGCTTCTCAAAACACTAAAAACAGAACTACTATATGACCCAGCAATTCCAATCCTGGATATATATCTGGAAAAAAAAACCCACTAATTCGAAAAGATACATGAACCCCAATGTTCATAGCAGCATTATTTACAATTGCCAAGATATGGAAGCAACCTAAGTGTCCATAAATGGATGAATGGATAAAGAAGGTGTGGTATATATACACAGTGGAATACTACTCAGCCTTAAGAAAGAATGAAATTTTTCCATTTGCAACAACATGGATAAACTTGGAGAGTATTACGTTAAGTGAAATAAGTCAGAGAAAGATAAATACTGTATTATATCACTTATATGTAGAATCTAAAAAATAAAACACACTAGTAAATATAAGAAAAACGAAACAGACTCACAGATTTAGAGAACAAACTAGTAGGTACCAGTGGAGAGAGCAAAGGGGGGAGGGGCAAGATAGGCATAGGGGATTAAGAGGTACAAACTATTATGTATAAAATAAATAAGCTACAAGGATATATTATACAACACGGGGAATATACTAAATATTTTAAAGTAACTACAAATTGAGTGCTGTATAAAAATTGTGAATTACCATGTTGTAATTACACCTGTAACTTATATAATTTTGTGTATCAACTATCCTTCAATAAAAATAGATCTAATAGCAAATAGAAAATGTAAAAGGAATGATGGAAGTAGAATATCATTGTTTGGCAACCACTATAGGGAAATTAAATTCTTATTTGAAAGTGTAAAAAATAAAATAAGCTGAAAAAAGAGAAAGGAAATTATATGAAGATCAAAAAATGGTCTATAGCGGCTGGAGCACATTACCACTAACATATGAGTAACTGTGAATTAAATCAAGGCAAGATGTGTTACAAACAAATACTCATTGCAATAGAACCATAATCAATGAACTTGCTAATGGCCTTTCCTCCTCAAGACATTAGCAAATGTTCATCTTTAATATTCACATACACCATACATTTCACTTTGGGAGCATATAAAAGAAGGCATACATGAAGTTGTTAAAATTAACTGTACCTATTTATCAAGACACACATTCCCCTAAGATTTTTATTTCCAAGGATGTCAATGAGCCCTGGACATTGTACATTTGATTCCAATTAGCAGCAGATAATACTCTGTTAAACATGTCAGGCAAAGTGACGGATTTGATAATTTAAACATTTTTCTTAGTTATGAGTCTATATCACTTATCTTATAAAATGTTTGCCAAAATGTAGGGCTGTTAGATAATGGGCTCATCCATGCAGCAGAGACTTTAGTTTTTGGATATTTTAGTCATTTGGGAAGGTGAACATTCTCAAACCAATGGGACACAACCTCAATCCACTGCCAGGACAGAGGCAGATGGAGGAACAAAAAGAAAAAGAGAACTGAGATGTGTGCTGGCCACTTATGCTAAGTACTTTTCAAATTACTTATCCAATCCTCACAACCTTACCAAGTAGGTCTTATCACCATTTTGGAGATGATAGAAATAAGGCTCAGTGATCTTGACTTCCCTAAAGCCACAAATCTAGTTAGTGGCTGAGGCAGAATTTGAATGCAGGCCTTTATGACTTCAAAACTTGTGCTCTGTCCAGCACACATTAATGTCTCCTCCTTTAAGACATGTACAGCAGAAGAGTATATCTCTAAATTCTTAGACTTAAAAGCCTTGATGCACGGACAGACTAGATAATCAGTCTGAAATCACATAGGAATTTAATGAAATAGCTGGAACTAAGACTTAGGAAAAGGAATCCTAAAACAGTGTTTCCTACTGGACATCACATAACTTGTAGACTATATGTGCTAATACATGGAGGCAGTAGAGTCTTCATCAATTCATACAGAGTGAAGTAAGTCAGAAAGAGAAAGACAAATACCGTATGCTAACACATATATATGGAATTTAAGGAAAAAAATGTCATGAATAACCTAGGGGTAAGACAGGAATAAAGACACAGACCTACTAGAGCATGGACTTGAGGGTATGGGGAGGGAGAAGGGTAAGCTGTGACAAAGCGAGAGAGAGGCATGGACATATATACACTACCAAAGGTAACGTAGATAGCTAGTGGGAAGCAGCGGCATAGTACAGGAAGATCAGCTTGGTGCTTTGTGACCGCCTGGAGGGGTGGGATAGGGAGGGTGGGAGGGAGGGAGACGCAAGAGGGAAGAGATATGGGAACATATGTATATATATAACTGATACACTTTGTTATAAAGCAGAAACTAACACACCATTGTAAAGCAATTATATTCCAAAAAAGATGTAAAAAAAATGTAAAATTTAGACTAAAGAGACTCTGAGGTTGATAACTCAAATAAAAGAACATTTAAGTCCCTAAATCTGAAATTAAAGTTCTCATAGCAAGATTAGTTTGTGCTAATTGTGTACATATATTATTTTGCTTTATTTTCTAGGTTGTAAACTACCTACTTTTAGAGACAAGTTAATATTGATAAGAGAACAAAGCCTTGAGAACTTTCAAAAAACACAGTGTGAAATATGAATGATAATTAAATGTTATCATAATACAAACTTTCATAGAAAATGTCTTTGATTTTACTTTTGAAGCTGTATAGGGGAGATGTTTAGAAAAGAAAGAAGAGAAAATCCAGAAATCAAGGCCCTTACTGACTCTCTAGTAGAGAAAGACAAATTGGAAATACTTCAGTAAGTGATAAAAATCACAATTTGACAATATGAGTTGGAGATGGCTGTAGGTAGAGAAGGCATGTGGTTAAATAATAGCTGCTTGGATTGTTAAAAGTTGTACATGTTGGTCCAGTCAGAAAACACATCGTGTATCCTACGAAAGAAAGTGACTTGTGTGTTTTGGAAAATCCACATCAGTAACTTCCAGACATGAAGAACCACTTTTAGGGTCATTAAAAATAATAGAGACCACATATGTTGACATAGTATCATTCTTTCACTGAACAACTATTTATTGAGAGCTACATGTACTGGTCACAGCTTCTGGCACTGTGTATACATAAAGTGAGCAAAATAGACAAAAATTTCTGCCCTCATGGAGTTTACATTCTTATGAGGAGAGACAGGGAAACATTAACATAATAAGGAGGTAAAGTTTATAGTATGTTAGATGGTGGTAATTATCATGGAAAAATAGAGTAGGCAGGGGAATCAGTGGTGCTGAGTGTCTGCAGTTTTAAGTGGTGTGGTTGGTGTGGCCCTCACTGATGAAAGAAGGGGTGTATGAACAAATAATTGAGGGGGGATGTGTACCCAAGCATATGGATTTCAGGGTAAGAACATTCCAGGCAGAGAGAACAGTCAGTCCAAAAGGCCATAAGATGGAAAGCATCTTGAAATATGAGAGAAGGAAATCAATCAAGGTGACTCAATGGTTTAAACTTGAGAAACAGGAAAGATGGAGTAGCCAAGTGGAGATGATAAGTAGGCAAGTCGGCTATACAGGTCAGGAGTTCAGGGTAGAAGTCTGGTCTAGATAAATTATAGAGTTACCAACACACACACACACACACACACACACAAATATATATATATATATATATATATATTTTTTTTTTTTTTTCTTTTTGCTGTACGCGGGCCTCTCACTGTGTGGCCTCTCCCGTTGCGGAGTACCGGCTCCAGAGGTGCAAGCTCAGCGGCCATGGCTCACGGGCCCAGCCGCTCCGCGGCACGTGGGATCTTCCCGGACCGGGTCACGAACCCGTGTCCCCTGCATCGGCAGGCGGACTCTCAACCACTGCGCCACCAGGGAAGCCCTAGAGTTACCAACACAAAAATATTTAAAGCCATGAAAGTGGATGAAATCACCAAGGGAATCAGTGCAGAGAAAACAATGAGTCCAAAGACTGAGCACTGGAGCATTCCAATGTTAAGAAAAGAGAAAAGAAGAAGAACCAGCAAAAGAAACTGAAATAAAAGAGCCAGTGAGATCAGAACCAGAATAAACAAACCTTAAAATGCTAAATTGGTCTGACTTTTTTTTAACATTCACAATAAAATCTTGAGGCCTGAATTCTCCCAAGTGTCTTCTACTGGGTTGTTCATTTTTTATAATTGCCACATTAGAGATAATATTTATGCTATTTTACATTAATTTTTTAAAAATTGAACTATAGTTGATTTAAAATATTTTGTTAGTTTCAGGAGAACAGCAAAGTGATTCAGTTATACATATTTTTTTCCAATTCTTTTTCATTATAGGTTATTACAATATATTGAGTAGATTTCCCTGTGCTATATAGTAGGACCTTGTTGTTTATCTATTTTATATATAGTGGTGTGAATATATGTTAACCCATACTCCTAATTTATCTCTCACCCCCTTTCCCCTTTGGTAGCCATAAATTTGTTTTCTATATCTGTAAGGTTTTTTTTTCTGTTTTATTCGTTTGTATTATTTTTTTAGATTCCACATATAAGTGATATCATATGATATTTGTCTTTCTCTGTGTGACTTACTTCACTTAGAATGATAATCTCTAGATCTATGCATGTTGATGCAAATGGCATTATTTAATTCTTTTTATGGCTGAGTAGTATTCCAGTATATACATATACCACATTTTCTTTATCCATTCATCTGATGATGGACACTTAGGTTGCTTCCATATCTTGGCTACTATAAACAGTGCTGCTGTGAACATTGGGGTGCATGTATCTTTTTGAATTAGAGTTTGAATTAAAGTATGCTGATAATATGACTGGAAATACCTTTACATATTACTCTAACCTAGGTTATTTGAAAATATGCATAACCTGCACATGAACAAATATCCATATATAGACTATATAATCATATGATATACCAGTTTTGAAGTGTATAATATTGCTATTAATGATTTAAGTTTAAAAATCATAAAATAGTGAGCAGCTTTCTCAAGATAACTCCATCTTTTACAAGATATCCCTTATATTTAAGAAAAATTTATGGACATTTCAGTATTTACTGACTGATAAATGCCTTTTTTCTTTTTCTTGCAGTATGAGGGCCTCTCATTGTTGTGGCCTCTCCCGTTGAGGAGCACAGGCTCCAGATGCGCAGGCTCAGCGACCATGGCTCACGGGCCCAGCTGCTCCGCGGCACGTGGGATCTTCCCAGACTGGGGCACAAACCCGTGTCCCCTGCATCGGCAGGCGGACTCTCAACCACTACGCCACCAGGGAAGCCCCGCCATTCATTTTGTTTGTTTGTTTGTTTTAACATCTATATTAGAGTATAATTGCTTTACGATGGTGTGTCAATTTCTGCTTTCTAAGAAGTGAATCAGTTATACATATACATATGTCCCCATATCTCTTCCCCCTTGCATCTCCCTCCCTCCCACCCTCCCTATCCCACCCATCTAGGTGACCACAAAGCACTGAGCTGATCTCCCTGTGGTATGCGGCTGCTTCCCACTAGATATCTATTTTATATCTGGTACTGTATATATATCCATGCCATTCTCTCACTTTGTCCCAGCTTACCCTTCCCCTCCCCAGTATCCTCAAGTCCATTTTCTAGTAGGTCTACATCTTTATTCCCATCTTGCCTTTAGGTTCTTCTGACCATTTTCATTTAATTTTTTCGTTTTTTTTTCCTTAGATTCCATATATATGTGTTAGCATATGGTATTTGATTTTCTCTTTCTGACTTACTTCACGCTATATGACAGTCTCAAGGTCCATCCACCTCACTACAAATAACACAGATTTGTTCCTTTATATGGCTGAGTAATATTCCATTGTATGTATGTGCCACATGTTCTTTATCCATTCATCTGTCGATGGACACTTAGGTTGCTTCCATGTCCTGGCTATTGTCAATAGAGCTGCAATGAACATTTTGGTACATGACTCTTTTTGAATTTTGGTTTTCTCAGGGTATATGTCCAGTAATGGGAGTGCTGGGTCATATGGTAGTTCTGTTTTTACTTTTTTAAGGAACCTCCATTATGTTCTCCATAGTGGCTGCATCAATTTACATTCCCACCAACAGTGCAAAAGGGTTTCCGTTTCTCCACACCCTCTCCAGCATTTATTATTTGTAGATTATTTGATGATGGTCATTCTGAGCGGTGTGAGATGATATCTCATTGTAGTTTTGATTTGCATTTCTCTAATGATTAATGATGTTGAGCATTCTTTCATGTGTTTGTTGGCAATCTGTATATCTTCTTTGGAGAAATGTCTATTTAGGTCTTCTGCCCATTTTTGGATTGGGTTGTTTGTTTTTTTGATATTGAGCTATATGAGTTGCTTTTATGTTTTGGAGATTAATCCTTTGTCAGTTGCTTCATTTGCAAATATATTCTCCCATTCTGAGGGTTTTCTTTTGATCTTGTTTATGGTTTCCTTTGTTGTGCAAAAGCTTTGAAGTTTCATTAGGTCCCATTTGTTTATCTTTGTTTTTATTCCCATTTCTCTAGGAGGTGGGTCAAAAAGAAACTCGCTGTGATTTATGTCATAGAGTGTTCCGCCTATCTTTTCCTCTAAGAGTTTGATAGTGTCTCGCCTTATATTTAGTCTTTAATCCATTTTGAGTTTATTTTTGTGTATGGTGTTAGGGAGTGTTCTAATTTCATTCTGTTACATGTAGCTGTCCAGTTTTCCCAGCACCACTTATTGAAGAGGCTGTCTTTTCTCCACTGTATATTCTTGCCTCCTTTATCGTGTACGGGTTTATCTCTGGGCTTTCTATCCTGTTCCATTGATCTATATTTCTGTTTCTGTGCCAGTTCCATACTGTCTTTATTACTGTACCTTTGTAGTATAATCTGAAGTCAGGGAGCCTGATTCGTCCAGCTCCGTTTTTCTTTCTCAAGATTGCTTTGGCTATTCGGGGTCTTTTGTGTTTCCATACAAATTGGGAAATTTTTTGTTCTAGTTTGGTGAAAAATGCAAGTGGTACTTTGATAGGGATTGCATTGAATCTGTAGATTGCTTTGGGTAGTAGAGTCATTTTCACAATGTTGATTCTTGCAATCCAAGAACATGGTATATCTCTCCATCTGTATGTAACATCTTTAATTTCTTTCATCAGTGTCTTATAATTTTCTGCATACAGGTCTTTTGTCTCCTTAGGTAGGCTGCTTCCTAGTTATTTTATTCTTTCTGTTCCAATGGTAAATGGTAATGTTTCCTTAATTTCTCTTTCAGAATTTTCATTATTAGTGTATAGGAATGCAAGTGATTTCTGCACATTAATTCTGTATCCTGCTACTTTACCAAATTCATTGATTAGCTCTAGAAGTTTTCTGGTAGCATCTTTAGGATTCTCTATGTATAGTATCATGTCATCTGCAAACAGTGACAGTTTTACTTCTTCTTTTCTTATTTGGATTCCTTTTATTTCTTTTTCTTCTCTGATTGCTGTGACTAAAACTTCCAAAACTATGTTCAGTAATAGTGGTGAGAGTGGGCAACCTTGTCTTGTTCCTGATCTTAGTGGAAATGGTTTCAGTTTTTCACCATTGAGGACAATGTTGGCTGTGGGTTTGTCATATATGGACTTTATTATGTTGAGGTAAGTTCCCTCTGTGCCTACTTTCTGGAGGGTTTTTATATTTAATGGGTGTTGAGTTTTGTCGAAAGATTTCTCTGCATCTATTGAGATGATCATATGGTTTTTCTCCTTCAATTTGTTAATATGGTGTATCACGTTGATTGATTTGCGTATATTGAAGAATCCTTGCATTCCTGGGATAAACCCCACTCGATCATAATGTATGATCCTTTTAATGTGCTGTTGGATTCTGTTTGCTAGTATTTTGTTGAGAATTTTTGCATCTATGTTCATCAGTGATACTGGCCTGTAGTTTTCTTTGTGACATCTTTGTCTCGTGTTGGTATCAGGGTGATGGTGGCCTTGTAGAATGAGTTTGGGAGTGTTCCTCCCTCTGCTATATTTTGGAAGAGTTTAAGAAGGATAGGTGTTAGCTCTTCTCTAAATGTTGATAGAATTCGCCTGTGAAGCCATCTGGTCCTGGGCTTTTGTTTGTTGGAAGATTTTAATCACAGTTTCCATTTCAGTGCTTGTGATTGGTCTGTTAATATTTTCTATTTCTTCCTGTTTCAGTCTCGGAAGGTTGTGCATTTCTAAGAATTTGTCAGTTTCTTTCAGGTTGTCCACTTTATTGCCATAGAGTTGTTTGTAGTAAACTCTCATGATCCTTTACATTTCTGCAGTGTCAGTTGTTACTTCTTTTTCACTTCTAATTCTATTGATTTGAGTCTTCTCCCTTTTTTTCTTGATAAGTCTGGCTAATGCTTTACCAATTTTGTTTATCTCCTCAAAGAACCACCTTTTAGTTTTATTGATCTTTGCTATCATTTCCTTCATTTCTTTTTCATTTATTTCTAATGTGATATTTATGATTTCTTTCCTCCTGCTAACTTTGGGGTTTTTTTTTTTGTTCTTCATTCCCTAATTGCTTTAGGTGTAAAGTTAGGTTGTTTATTTGAGATGTTTCTTGTTCCTTAAGGTAGGCTTGTATAGCTATAAACTTCCCTCTTAGAACTGCTTCTGCTGCATCCCATGGGTTATGGGACATTGTATTTTCACTTTCATTTGTTTCTAGGTATTTTTTGATTTCCTCTTTGATTTTTCACTGATCTCTTGGTTATGAAGTAGTGTGTTGTTTAGCCTCCATGTGTTTGTATTTCTTGCAGATTTTTTCCTGTAATTGATATCTAGTCTCAGAGCATTGTGGTCGGAAAAGATACGTGATATGATTTCCTTTTTCTTAAATTTACCAAGGCTTGTTTTGTGACCCAAGATGTGATCTATCCTGGAGAATGTTGCAGGAGCCCTTAAGAAGAATGTGTATTCTGTTGTTTTTGGATGGAATTTCCTATAAATATCAATTAAGTCCTTCTTCTTTAATGTATCATTTAAAGCTTGTGTTTCCTTATTTATTTTCATTTTGGATGATCTGCCCATTGCTGCAAGTGGGGTGTTAAAGTCCCCTACTATGGTTGTGTTACTGTCGATTTCCCCTTTTATGGTTTTTAGTATTTGCCTTATGTATTGCGGTGCTCCTATGTTGGGTGCATAAATATTTACAATTGTTATATATTCTTCTTGGATTGATCCCTTGATCATTATGTAGTGTCCTTCTTTGTCTCTTTTAATATTCTTTGTTTTAAAGTCTATCTTGTCTGATATGAGAATTGCTCCTCCATCTTTCTTTTGATTTCCATTTGCATGGAATATCTTTTTCCATCCCCTCACTTTCAGTCTGTATGTGTCCCTAGGTCTGAAGTGGGTCTCTTGTAGACAGCATATATACAGGTCTTGCTTTTGTATCCGTTCAGCCAGTCTATGTCTTTTGGTTGGAGCATTTAATCCATTTACATTTAAGGTAATTATCTATATGTATGTTCCTATTCCTATTTTCTTAATTGTTTTGGGTTTATTATTGTAGGTCTTTTCCTTCTGTTGTGTTTCCTGCCTAGAGAAGTTCCTTTAGCACTTGTTTTAAAGCTGGTTTGGTGGCCCTGACTTCTCTTAGCCTTTGCTTGTCTGTAAAGCTTTTAATTTCTCCATCAAATCTGAATGAGATACTTGCTGGGTAGAATCATCTTGGTTGCAGGTTTTTCTCTTTCATTACTTTAAATATGTCCTGCCCCTCCCTACCATTCATTTTTTAATATCCTCATTGTGACATAATTCACATAGCACAAATTCATTCATTTTAAGGGTGCAATTCAACAGTTTTTAGTATATTCACAGACATGTGCAACAATCACCATGGTCAATTTTACATTTTCGTCACCACAAAGAGATACTCTATATCATTTAGCTGTCATTCCCCAAATCCCATCTCCCCAGCCCTAAGCAACCACTAATTTACTTTATCTTTATAGGTTTGTCTATTCTAGACATTTTGTATATATAAAATCATATAATATGTAGGTTTATGTGACTGCCTTCTATCGCTTAGCATGTTTTCAAAGCTCATCCATGTTGTAGCGTGTAACAGTACTTCATTCCCTTTTATAGTCAAACATATTCCATTATATGTATTTGCCTTATTTATTTGTTCATTCATTGATTGATGGACATTTGAGGTGTTTCTGCTTTTGGCTATTGTGAATATTGCTGCTATGGACATTCATGTATAAGTTCTCATTTGGAAACCTGTTTTCAATTCTTTTGAGTATATATCTTACCATGGTTTTAGAAACAAAAATATTTTTGCCCTTTAAAAACTACAAGCATTATTTTTCACCTTTTTTCTTATAAGAGAAAATAAAAGGCTGGGCAGAGATCAAGGGATTAGGGTTAATACTTACTAAACAAAAATGGTTGCTTAAAATAAATTGAGATCTATAGGTTTAAAAAGTCAAATAGGCTTCCTAACTATAGGATTTGTTGAAGCCTTCAAAATGCTAGCATGCATTGTGATCATCTATAAGAAAGGAGTCAGTGTTTTCCTAACTGATTTTCTTCTAAAGGGCTTTTTTTTGTGGAGTGTTTCACAGGACAAATATTTCAATGGAATTTGTGTTGCAAAACACTGATGTAAAGTAATGACTAAGTTCATAATGGTTATTTATCAGTTATTTTTGAAATGAGAAAATTCTCTTTTTCCCATGTCACCATGTTCTTCTTTTCCTTAGTCATTTGTTAGAAAAGAATCAACATTCTGATGGCCAGATAACACAAAGAAACCAACAGCTCCCCTGTTTCCAATTAAACCTCATGGCCAGCCTTCTACCTTGCCATTTAATCAGCAGTGCAGACTCTATTCCTTTTTTTGTATACTCCAGTGAATTTAATATTAGCACTTAATTAACCTGCTCACTAAACTAGAGCAGAAAACAAAAAGGAAAGAAGAGAGAGTAATTCATTATATAAATTTAGTGTTCGAATCATTTCAGTGAAGGCAAAGCCATTTTATCAGCAGTAATTTAACAAATCTATCACATTCATTATTTTTGAAGATATTTGCACATTGCATTTCAGACATAGGCAACACAATTTTCCATAGTCACACTGTTGACAGGTATCTTTGAAGAAAACTCTAGTTGCTAATAGAAGATTCCAAATTTTAATATTTTGTTCTGATTACCAGAGGAGAATAAATAAAGTGATAATCAAATATTAGTACCATACAGATACTGAGTAAGAATTCTGATAAAGCAATAATGCCTTTGCCAACAATTGTTATCCATAATCATGAACTATTTTGATATTCAGAAGCCTAAATCAAAATCATAAGAGTAATTTCTAAGTAAGTGCCTTCTGCCCAAAATAAATGTGTTTATATCCAATTCATTCAAATGATTGTTTATCTAAACCAGATTGTAATGTTTTCAATATTACTGGCTTACCATTTAAACCTTTTCAAGCTTTCTGTTTAATCAAAACTTAAAGCCATTCTACTGCATCCAAATCATAGAATGCAAAGCACTCTGCCTGGCCAACCAAATGGAAATCAAGCAGCTGAATAAATGAGGTAGCTGCCTACAATTTAGGATTTACTATCTTATGCACTTCATGCTTGCTAACTACATTCATTTAAACAAAGAGTAATATGCAGCTAAATGTGAAGATGCCAAAATCACTACCTTAGTAAGATAGAAATGGAATGGTCTATTCTTATCCAAAAAAGCATAAGTGCCAATAATCAACACAACCCTGTCATAATGCAAAAGAGCATGGCGATGGTAAGAAGAGGAGCAATGTGTTCCAAATATCTGTGTTGGCAATTTCTGGAGACATCTTTATGAGTACTGTAACTTGTGACTGAAAGAGAAACCTGTTCACCAAAAATACATGCCCCTCTTTACTGTGTAGTGGTGTTATTCAGAGGCAGGTACCTAGTCAGAGACTACATTTCCCAGTCCCTCCTTGGTTCCAGGTGTGGCCTTGTATCAAATTTTTGCCAATGGAATGTGAACAGAAGTGATGGATATCGCTTCCAGGTGAGAGTTTTTAGTAAGGGTGTGTTTTCTTCACACTCTCTTTCCCCATTTTCAGGCTGGATGCAGAAGACTGAAAGCCTGAAGAATCACCACATGGAGGAAATCTGACTTCCTGAATCATCATTTGGAGGAAAGCTACCCACTGACTTGCCCACACCTGCAATGTAAGTTACATGAATAAGAAGAAATCTTCTGTTCTGCTATGTCACTGAAATTTTGAGTTTTATTATTACAGAAGCTATTACTATCTTAACTAATAAACACATGTTTTACAACAGCATTTTTTTTCTCTTAGTTTAATGTCTACACAGACTTGAGTCAAGACACATAAGCAAATTCAGCCGGCTAATGATTTGGTACCCCTTCAAATTAAATTCATTTAAATATTTGTTCAACCTGGATTAAAATGGCAGTCTGAGCTGTGTGTGGAGATGGGAGAACATGAAAGGAGTCAGTATTTGCCTGCTGCTCTAAGCAATACAGTACCATGTACAAACTCATCTACCTTACCCACATATACTACTCCCCCACTAGAGTCCTAGTAATTGCAACTTTCTCCATCTGCTTATAGTATCTGTGAAATATTTTTATATCTATAGATTGGCACTCAGGGCAGCTGCCTGTTTGATAGACTACTTAATCTGGCTCTAAATCTATGTCTTGCACCCTTTAGTATGCTTTATAGTCATGTTTCTCAAACATTTTTGAGCTTGA
This sequence comes from Tursiops truncatus, assembly GCF_011762595.2. Lineage (NCBI taxonomy): Eukaryota > Metazoa > Chordata > Mammalia > Artiodactyla > Delphinidae > Tursiops > Tursiops truncatus. The sequence goes on from NC_047055.1 coordinate 40,418,861, forward strand.
GTCACAGTACAAAATGCATTTTACATGGGACCCAGTACCCTCCTGTTTATTTCATGAAAAAGTAATTGCCTTTCTATACATGATATTCTCTGATATTTTCTTCTTTTTTTTTTCATTTTAAAGTGCTGGTTGCAACCTACTAAATTGATTACATATACACTCATGGGTCATAACACACAGTTTGAAAAACACTCTTGGATGGACCCTTCTGACTGGTATTTGGCTTTATTTTTTGGAATGAGAGAAGGGAAATGCAAACTGACTGAAATGGAGGAAGAAAGGTATGGTAAAATGGTTAAAAGTGGGAGAAGCACAGGAAGAAATAATGGCATTTGTGAAAAAAATAATGGCATTTGTGAAAAGGGAAGAAATAATGGCATTTGTGAAAAGGAACATACAGTATTAAGGAATGTACAACACACCATTAGCTAGCTCAGTGTAGAATATATGTTCAATGAACAAGTTTGGGTTCTGTTTATAGTAGAAACCATAGAGTTTGAGGAAGTCCAACTGTGGAAGTAAAGAAGCACAGTGCTCAGGTATGAGTAATGCCAGATGTTTCACTTCTTAATATATAGAGACAGACGTTGAAAAAACTTGAGAAGAAAGAGCCAGGGTCACCCTAAATGAGAATTTTATGCTCTACATTCTACATTCTCACTCTGTCACAATAGTTACATACACATTCACAAAATTTCCAAGAACTGAGATCCTGTAAGATCATATTTAATTTCAGCCTTGGAAAGTGTCCAGTCCATTCTTGGCCTACAAAGACAGGATAACAGAACAAATGAAAAAAGAAACACTTGGGCTCTGCAAGTATGGCACTCTCTTCAAATGAAAATGATTGCTGAAAAGTATATTTATGGATTAAAACAGATGATATGTTATGTTAATTTTCACATGCTTAGAAGGAAAGTGTTGGCTAAAAGTCATAAAGCCTCTCCAGGGGAACATTTATATATCATTCTATGAATCTCTTTCCTTTTTCTTTTTGCCATAAAAATTATAGTCTCTGGTCACACTGATCAAAAATATTGTCAACTTTTACACACTTTATAACAAAGTTTTCTTTTTTTATCAAAGTTATTTTTAGAGCATTTTTAGGTTCATAGCAAGATTGAGGAGAAAGTACAAAAATTTCCCATATAACCCCCATATATCTATGTACAGGTTTTTATGTGGATATAAGTTTTCCATTCCTTTTGGTTAATACCAAGGAGTGAAATTCCTGGATCATAGTAAGAGTACATTAATTTTGTAAGAAACTGCCAAACAATCTTCCAAAGTGGCTGTACCATTTGGTATTCTAATCAGAAATCAGTGAGAGTCCCTGTTTCTCCACATTCTTGCCAGCACTTGCTGTTGTCAGTGTTCTGGATTTTGGCCATTCTAATAAGTGTGTAGTTGTATCCCATTGTTGTTTTAACTTGAATCCCCCTGGTAATATATGATGGGGCATCTTTTCACAGGTTTATTTGCCATCTTATATCTTCTTTGGCAAAGTATCTATTAAGGTCATTGGCCCATTTTTAAATTGGGTTGTTTGTATACTTATCATTGAGTTTTAAGAGTTCTTTTTATATTTAGGATAACAGTCCTTTATCAGATGTGCCTTCTGCAAATATTTTCTACCAGTCTGTGGCTTGTCTTCTCATTCTCTTAACATTCTTTCACAGAGGAGAAGTTTATAATTTTAATGATGTCAGCTTATCAATTATTTCTTTCATGGATCATGCCTTTGGCGTTATAGCTAAAAAGCATTGCTATACACAAGGTCATCTGAGTTTTCTCCTATGTTATCTTCTAGCAGTTTTGGAGTTTTTCATTTTATACTTAGGTCTGTAATTTATATTAATTTTTAAGATGGGTATAAGATTTGTGGCTAGATTTTTTCTTTTTTGGCACGTGGATATCCAGTTGTTTCAGCACCATTTGGCAAAAAGAGTATTTTGCTCCACTGTACTGCCTTTGTTCCTTTCTCAAAGTTCAGTTGACTGTATTTATGTGCGTCTACCTTTGGGCTATGTTGCTCCACTGATGTATTTGTTTATTCTTTCAATACTACACTGTCTTGATTACTGCAGGTTTATACTAAGTCTTGAAGTCAGGCAGTGTCAGTCCTCCAACTTTGTCCTTCTACTTCAAGACTGTGTTGGTTATTATGGGTCTTTTGACTCTCCATATAAACTTTGGAGTAACTTTGTCAATACCTACAAAATAACTTGCTGGGATTTTGATTGGGATTGCATTGAATCTATAGGTCAAGTTGGGAAGGACTGACACCATGACAATGTTGAGGCTTCCTATCCATGAACATGGAGTATCTCTTTATTTATTCTATGATTTAATTCATCAGAGTTATGTAGTTTTCCTCATATAGATCTGATACATATTTTGTTAGACTTATACCTAAGTATTTCATTTTGGAGGGTACTAATGTAAATGATATCATATTTCAAATTTCAAATTCTACCTATTCATGCTGGTATATAGAAAAGAAATTGACTTTTGTATATTAACCTTATATCCTGCAACACTGTTATAATTTATTAGTTCCAGGGGGATTTTTATTGATTCTTTTGAATTTTCTACATAAATGATCATGTCATCTGCAAACAAATTTTCTTTATTCTTCCAAATCTTTGTACCTTTTATTTTCTTTTATTGTCTTCGTGCATTAGCTAGAATTTCCAGTGTGATGTTGAAAAGGAGTGTTAAGAGGGGCTATCCTTGCTTTGTACTTGACTCTGGTGAGAAATCTTTGAGTTTCTTAGCATTAGTATGATGTTAGCTGTAGGTTTTTTATAAATATTCTTCTTTGGATTGAGGATGTTCCCCTCTATTCTTAGTTTACTTAGAGCTTTTACCATAAATTTATTTTTTAATGTGCAAAAATCTTCAGAATATATAGGGTTATTACAAATAATAAAGAAATGACTAAGAATATAAAACAAAAACTTGACAAAAGTCACACATGGACAATTCATAAAGGAGGAACTACAACTGGCCAATAAACATATGAAAATAAATGTTCGAGTATGTAAGCAACGTAATGGAAGTTAAAACAACCAAAACTGATGTTTTGCTTATGAAATTAATATAGATTTAAAATATAAAGTAATGTTACTGACTGAGGGAATGGTAAGACTAGAAAGTTAAGAGTGTGGTTGGAAGAGGAATATAAATTGTTACAACCTTTATAGAAAACATCAAGATTCATCAAGAGTCTTAAAAATATGTACCCCTTTTGGCCTAGTATCTCTTTTTCTAGGAATCACCTTTAGGCAAATGATCAGAAAGTCAGAATAAGAGTCATATACATGTATGTCTGTTAGAGCATTAAACATAACAACAAAAAATCATGAATGAACTATATATACCACAATTACATAATAGGTGAATCATCTGAGCAACTATTAAAAATTATGTTTAGGGAGATTTCAAATGCATGGATAAAATCCTCTCAATAAAATATTAGGTTATAAAAAGCAGAATATGGAACTCCATAGTTGGTATGATCTCAAGAGTACAATAAACATAGATAAACATGAACACACAAAATGAACACACAAATGTGCACACAAAAAACAATATTGGTCATTTCTTGGTAGAAAGGACACTGAATATTTGTTCTTGTACTCATCTGCAGGGTCCTAACTATTTATAGTGAGCATTTGTAGCTCATACAACTCTTAAATAAAATAAGCTTTTAAAATAAAATAAAGTTTTTTTTATTATAGAACATATGCTTGTTACCTAAAATTAGCAAAATTTTAAAATTTTACATTGCTACACTTTCTGCAGCCCTGCAATGCCTCTATGTTTGCCCTGCACTCTATATATCAACATGTATATAGTTATTTTTAAACAACATATTCTCCTGATTACAAACATAACACATGCTTACTGTAAAAAAAAATTGGAAAATATAGAAATAATAAACTAAAAGTCATCTAGAATCCTACTACTGATGATGATGATGATAGCAGCAATATTGTTAGTCACAGACAGTTCCTCCTAAGTGCCAGACCTCTTATTAAGCATTTTGAATAATTACCTCGTTTAATTTTCACAATGGTCCTATGAGGTAACTATGAATATTCCTGTTTCAGAGATGTGAAAACAGATTCAGAAGAATTAATTACCTCATCCAAATCCACACAACTGCTAAGTGTAGAACTGGCCTGGCTTTACAACACAAGGTCTCAAGCACTACACTGTATTTTTTTTAACATCTTTATTGGAGTATAATTGCTTTACAATGGTGTGTTAGTTTCTGCTTTATAACAAAGTGAATCAGTTATACATATACATATGTTCCCATATCTCTTCCCTCTTGCGTCTCTCTCCTTCCCACCCTCCCTATCCCACCCCTCTAGGTGGTCACAAACCACCAAGCTGATCTCCCTTTGCTGTGTGGCTGCTTCCCACTAGCTATCTATCTTATGTTTGGTAGTGTATATATATGTCCATGCCACTCTCTCACTTTGTCACAGCTTACCCTTCCCCCTCTCTATATCCTCAAGTCCAATCTCTAGTAGGTCCGTGTCTTTATTCCCATCTTACCCCTAGGTTCTTCATGACCTTTTTTTTTCCTTAGATTCCATATATATATATATATATATATATATATGTTAGCATACAGTATTTGTTTTTCTCTTTCTGACTTACTTCACTATGTATGACAGACTCTAGGTCCATCCACCTCACTACAAATAACTCAATTTCATTTCCTTTTATGGCTGAGTAATATTCCATTGTATACATTGCAACAAAAAGAATAAAATATCTAGGAATAAACCTACCTAAGGAGACAAAATACCTGTATGCAGAAAATTATAAGACACTGATGAAAGAAACTAAAGATGATACAAATCGATAGAGATATACCATGTTCTTGGATTGGTAGAATCAACATTGTGAAAATGACTCTACTACGCAAAGTGATCTACAGATTCAATGCAATCCCTGTCAAACTACCACTGCCATTTTTCACAGAACTAGAACAAAAAATTTCACAATTTGTATGGAAACACAAAAGACCCCAAATAGCCAAAGCAATCTTGACAAAGAAAAACAGAGCTGGAGGAATCAGGCTCCCTGACTTAAGACTATACTACAAAGCTACAGTAATCAAGACAATATGGTACTGGCACAAAAACAGAAATACAGATCAACGGAACAGGATAGAAAGCCCAGAGATAAACCCATGCACATATGGTCACCTTATCTTTGATAAAGGAGGCAAGAATATACAGTGGAGAAAAGAAATCCTCTTCAATAAGTGGTGCTGGAAAAAACTGGACAGGTACATGTAAAAGTATGAGATTAGAACACTCCCTAACACCATACACAAAAATAAGCTCAAAATGGATTAAAGACCTAAATGTAAGGCCAGAAACCACACTGTATTTTTTCTGCTTTTATTTCTTACTATTTACAGTCCTCCTTGGCTATCTATTTTTATATGTCAAATAATCTATGTTTGAAAAAAAACCTTTAGAAAGTGTGGTTCTCTTCTCTCTTCTAATTTTGCTTAGACTGTGATAGGCCTACTCAAATCTTTTTTCAACTAAGAAAAAGTTTTCTTTTTCTTTATATATACATATCATTTATATTTTAGTTTTCTTCTTTCTTTTCCTGAGGAATACTTAAAATTATTAGGATGGAAAGTCATTCTTCAGATTTATCATCTTCTCCCTCAGGGGTCTCATCTTTGTCTTTTTCATTGCTTTCTGACAATATTTTTCAAGTATGTACGACATTCTCACTGAGTTGATTGTCAGCATTGTCAATTCTGCTCTCTTCAAGACTTCACTGATGATATAAATTTGTGACGGAGTGTTAACTGTTGTAATCTTTCTTTATCTTATCTCCCATTTTTGATAAGTTCATTCTATTTTCTATTCTTCATCTGTTCTTTGATTATGGCACGGGTTCTGAAACAGAGGTTCATAAACAGACTTCAGATGTTACATGAAAGCCAAGAAGTTAAATGGAAAAATGAATATATTTATAAATTTGTTTTATATGGAAAGAAGGTCCAGAAATTTCATCAGATTTTCAAAGTGGTGCATGACACTACAAAATACCTTCCATTTTATACTCTGCTTCTTCATAGTAGTAGCTATGTCATCTCACATTTTAGTTAAAATAACAAAATATTTCCTAATATTTTTGTGACTCCTTTAAAAACTCATTTCCAGAAATGTGCTCTTTCTTTGAACATACAGAATCGTTTTGCCTTTAGCCTGTTTAAAATTTTTTCCATGTGTTCCATATTATTTTTTCTTTTGTTGCTTACTTTCAAAGAAGTTGCAATCTGTCTTGACCCTATGTTTGCCAAGAGTTCGGAGACAATAATTTTCCTTAGACCGCACTCAAACTAGGTGTTATATAAATCCCTTTCTCAGATATACAGCTGGATGACAGTTTGATGTATATTATCTCCTATTCTCAACTGTCTGTTCTCCAAGTCTAAATTGATTTCATCTAACATATCACGTTTTTTTATAACATCTTTATTGGAGTATAATTGCTTTATAATGGTGTGTTAGTTTCTGCTTTTTAACAAAGTGAATCAGTTATACATATACATATATCCCCATATCTCTTCCCTCTTTCATCGCCCTCCCTCCCACCCTCCCTATCCCACCCCTCTAGGTGGTCACAGAGCACTGAGCTGATATCCCTGTGCTATGCAGCTGCTTCCCACTAGCTATCTATTTTACATTTGGTAGTGTACATATGTCCATGTCACTCTCTCACTTTGTCCCAGCTTACCCTTCCCCCTCCCCATATCCTCAATTCCATTCTCTAGTAGATCTGTGTCTTTATTCCCATCTTGCTCCTAGGTTCTTCAGGACCATTTTTTAAAATATTCCATATGTATGTGTTAACATACGGTATTTGTTTTTCTTTTCTGACTTACTTCACTCTGTATGACAGACTCTAGGTCCATGCACCTCACTACAAATGACTCAATTTCGTTTCTTTTTATGGCTGAGTAATATTCCATTGTATATATGTGCCAAATCTTCTTTATCCATTCATCTGTCGATGGACACGTATGTTGCTTTCACATCCTGGCTATTGTAAAAAGAGCTGCAATGAAAACTGTGGTACATGACTCTTTCAGAATTATGGTTTTCTCAGGGTATATGCCCAGTAGTGGGATTGCTGGGTCATATGGTAGTTCTATTTTCACTTTTTTAAGGAACCTCCACACTGTTCTCCCTAGTGGCTGTATCAATTTACATTCCCACCAACAGTGCAAGAGGGTTCCCTTTTCTCCACACCCTCTCCAGCATTTATTGTTTCTAGATTTTTTGATGATGGCCATTCTGACTGGTGTGAGATGATATAGCATGGTAGTATTGATTTGCATTTCTCTAATGATTAATGATGTTGAGCATTCTTTCATGTGTTTGTTGGCAATCTGTATATCTTCTTTGGAGAAATGTCTATTTAGGTCTTCTGCCCATTTTTGGATTCGGTTGTTTGTTTTCTTGATATTGAGCTGCATGAGCTGCTTATAAATTTTAGAGATTAATCCTTTGTCAGTTGCTTCATTTGCAAATATTTTCTCCCATTCTGAGGGTTGTCTTTTGGTCTTGTTTATGGTTTCCTTTGCTGTGCAAAAGCTTTGAAGTTTCATTAGGTCCCATTTGTTTATCTTTGTTTTTATTCCCATTTCTTTAGGAGGTGTGTCAAAAAGGATCTTGCTGTGATTTACGTCATAGAGTGTTCCGCCTATGTTTTCCTCTAAGAGTTTGATAGTGTCTCACCTTATATTTAGGTCTTTAATCCATTTTGGGTTTATTTTTGTGTATGGTGTTAGGGAGTGTTCTAATTTCATTCTGTTACATGTAGCTATCCAGTTTTCCCAGCACCACTTATTGAAGAGGCTGTCTTTTCTCCACTGTACATTCTTGCTTCCTTTATCAAAGATAAGGTGACCATATGTGCGTGGGTTTATCTCTGTGCTTTCTGTCCTGTTCCACTGATCTATAATATATCACTTCTGAACTATGATTGGATCCAGCAATTCCACTCCTGGGTATCTATCCAAAGAAAACAAAAACACTAATTTGAGAAGATATATGTACCCCAATGTTCATTGCAATATTATTTACAATGACCAGGATATGGAAGTAACCATGTGTCTACCAACAAATGAATGGATAAAAAAATAAGTGAGTATATACATATATACAATGGAATACTACTCAGCCATGAGAAAGAAGGAAATTCATCCATCTACAACAACATGGATGGATCTGAAGGGTATCATGCTAAGTGAAAGAAGTCAGAGAAGGATAGTGTTTACTGTATGTTTTTGCTTATACGTGGAATGTAAAACAAAAGAAACGTACAAATATAACAAAACAGAAACAGACTCACCAATACAAATAAACTAGTGGTTGCCAGAGGGGAGGGGTGGGGGATGGGTGAAATAGGTGAAGGGCTTTAATAGGTACAAACTACTATTTATGAAATAAATAAGTTACAGGTTGTAATGTTCAGCATAGGGAATACAGTCAATAATATTTTAATAATTTTGTATGGTGTGTAATATATTAAATCACTCTGTTGTACACCTGAAACTAATACAATATTGTAAATCAAATATACTTCAATTAAAACAAATCCCCCCTCACCTCAAAAAAATGATTAGATCCTCTCCTGACCCAAGTGCCTGCTTTGCTGATAATCTGAACTGATGGAATACATGAAAAAAGTATAATCCTTGGAATACTCTTCTACCAAGATTCTTCTTTTCTCTGTTGCTACCTACAGCAGTTTGTGGAGACCGATCCTTATGGATATGATTCACCACTCCTTCATACTCAAACTCCCAAAGCCATCACCATTATTTGCCTTCTTTCATTGTTTTCTGGTAGTTTCAGTTCCCGAGTATATACAGGAAGAATGGCGATATTTTAGGGGATAATGGTCAGCCTTCTAGGCTTCGAAAACAGTCCCTTCTATGCCCATAAGACAACTACTCCATTTTTCTGGGTATAGAATTTGTATTTTGGAACCAGTATTTAGACTCTATGGGAGGAAAGAAGAGTTTTTTCCTACCTAGTCTCGATGTATTGGATTATCAGCATAGTGTGAGCGGTCCATTGATTGTTCTTTTCAATCCATTTCTTTCTGATTTTTAGCTAGTGGAAATTTCTCCCTAGTTCTGGCAATAATTTGACTGCCGGTCAAAATTTTTAGCATTATTGTGAGTTCTCATCATTTTTCATGTCTTCATACATACTTTAGCAAAAATTCAAGAGTGTATGTGTTAAGGGACTGCCAGCCAGATGCCATTTTTCCAAGTTAGCATTTCTAGGGCTATGCCAGGGGGAAAAGTTTCCAAGAGAAGCCTGGCAGCAAATTCTAAATCCCTGCTAACATCAGTATGTTAGGAAGTAGAAATTTCCCAGCACAAACTCTAGAATTAAAAATATAGTCTTTTAATTTCTTTCAGATAATTTTAAGATTCTCAGGAGTAGAAATAAATAATAATTAAAATTAAGGTTAACCAAGATCAAAGTTCTGAAGCAGATATAACATCTGTCTCTGAGTATGTCTGTATCTTTTCAGTGGGCTTCTTAAAATTAATGTCACACTTTCCCCTACTACCTAGGGATTTCATGCCTATCACTGTGGAAATCCACCCTGGCCTGCCTTCCTTGGGCAGCAGCTCATATTCCTAAACCATCTTTCCTATCTTCTCCAATCAAATACCCTGTTTCTTCAATGTACCAATTTCTACAACCAAGTAGACAGTTACAGATAGATCCTAGCAGTTCACTGGCAGGTTGTTTATTAAGGGTGGGATATTATAAGAGTGCAGCTCCTTAATTCACACTTTCTCTTGCTATTTTGCTATTTCCACTGTAATACACATTTATATATATTCACTTTTCCTGGGGGTACATGCCACATACTACTCCACCTCTCCTTACTGCTACTTCTGACAAGACGGTTCTGGAATTCTTTGGTAAGTCAAATACCTTAATGAAGAAACACAGTGATTCCATGTTTTGAGGGAAATCCTACCATTTTTAACATCAGGAATAACTATGCATAAATTATTGATATTGCTTATATATCCCAATATCTTCCATTTAATAGGTGCTGTAAGCAGCAGGATTAAAGATACAATTTTTGCTTCTTGCTGTAGACACCCATAGATCAACTTTTCTGTTTATTGGTTTTTAACCCTATATTGATGCAATATAACAGAGTGGTTATGGATATGACTTCAAATCCTTTCTCTGCTACTTACTCGCTGTATCACTTTGGAGACGCTACTTATTTTCTCTAAACCTCAGTTTCTTCATTTGTGAAAGAAAAATAATGATGTATCCTGTCATGAAGGGCTGATGAAACAATAGAATAAACCACTGAATACATGGTGGCTAACTATACTGTGTGCCTGGATCATCATAACTGAACAATAAATACCATTATAAGATGACTGTACAATGTGGCGTGTAAGAGAAATATGGATGCTGAAGTTATCCTACCTAGGTTCAAATACCCTATCTACCACTTATTGGTTGTATATTTTCAAACAAGTCATTTACCCTCCTGCGTCTCTGTTTTCTCATCTGTAAAAGTGAGATAATAATAAAACCTACCTTGAAGGGCTACTGTGAATGTCGAGTAAAATACTTCACATTAAAAAAAAAAAGATACTTCACATAAAGCCCTTAGCAGAGTGCCTAGCACAGAGTGAACACTCAGTAAGCATTAACAATTGTGCAACAGTGGTGACAACTATGTAAACAAGGAAACCCAATAGCTCTCAAGTCACATTTACAGATCAGGCCACAATCTACTAACCTGTCAATGTGGCTCTCCCAGGATTCCCTGCTGATCTTCAAGTAAGCAGCTCATAGTTCCTGACCATAAATCTTAAATTAATTCCCTAAAATTAGCAACACTATCTCCTCTTCAATGCAGGTTTCCGATAACTTAATATCACTGATGTATTAAGAGCTTAGGAAATGGTCACAGAATTGAAGAACATCCAAAGTAGAAGAATGTCTGTGACAGAAATAGCTCTAAACTCAATAAACACAGAGAGGAAGCATTCTCCTGAGACAACAGCTCAGCTGAATTTGACTAACTGAAAGGACAATAAAAAAGTGGTAAGGTAGTTGTAGTTAATGTCAAGAAAAAGAACACAGGAGTACAGAATACAGGCAATAACATGAGAAGAAGTTTACAAGCCCTAAAGAAAACATTTCAGGATAAGTGCAAAAGCTTACAAGCTGACTTACAATTTGTGAGAGGTCACTGACAAGCTATGTTTGGATACAGACTTGAAAAGGCATCATTTCTATAAGGCATATGGTTCCACGGTAGAACATGTGAAACGTTTGAAAAAAGTGGCATTTACATGAAATATACTTTGTGGCAAAAAGCTGGATGCAGAAGGAATACAGAGACACCAAAGAGATCTGGAATCTGAGAATCTGTGCTTGGCATTAATGAAGATGTCAGGTGTGAAAGTCAAAATGAATGAATGAATCGCTTCCCCATACACACATGCTGGTTAACAACCTGCCAGCGATTGAGCAAAAACTACCTGGAATTGAGTCAGATAAATAAAAGTTGATGAATCAGTAGCAGAAATAAACACTGCAATAAGAAACCCTGGGTTGCACAAGTGACACTTGAGGCACGATGCTAGAAATCTGGAACCGAGAATACACACTGACATTGGCAAGCCAAGCTCTTGGGGCTAGTACTGCTGGAGAGAGCCCAACTGGGCCAGTGAGCACCAAGAGTATGAACCGTAGATGTGAGCAGGTGGCATAGAAAGAGCGCTTCTGCAGTGTTATTGCAAAGGATCCTTTGGGGCATAGCATTTAACATAAGGTTGAGTCTTAGGTCAAGAGAAGTCAGCTCATGAACAAATAGAGGGCTAAATAAGGAGTTTTTTGATGGGTCTGACATTTTTCATAACTACAAAAAAATGTCATGAATTCCACAAATTATGCCAATGTCACATTTGTTAAATCCATTTGCAATAGTTTGAAACCCCTAATCGTGTCAAAGGGGGCACAGGGACAAGATGCATTAATTTTTGATAAACTCGATATTTGCATATAAGCCAACTTGGGAGCATGGCACACCTTTTTTCTAGTAAAGTGGTAAGAGGAGCAAATCATCCCCTTCTTTACTGACACCCCAATTAGAACAGTTACTGTTTACTTAAGGAAATGAAATGTAAATGAATCTGAGATCAGTTTACTTAATTTTCAAATATCCTTTATCAGAAATATATACAATCTATATTATTACCATCAATCCTGCCTAGATAGAGCAAAGCCAACCCGTTCTTCTCACCACCATCACTAGCACCTACCTTACAAACTCACACAGAGAAGCCCATTATTCCTTAAAATACCAACTTAACACATCTTTCCAGTTCTACAGTGTAACATCACATAGCACATATTTAAGTTCCCTTTCCTCACATGGTTCCCAATACACAACCAGTCCAAGTACATTTTTGGTCAGTACTTATTTCCATGGCTACTTGAGTTTTGAGAGTTGGGAAGCCTTGAAATTTCTTTAAGCAACATCAACTTTGCTTATTACTTAGAGTCTCATTCTGGCACAGAAAAGAAGAGAAAAATACATTTTGTTGGGATAACTAATTTCTGTAAGTGTGGCACATCCCAAACCTGACAAAGGAACAACATGGCTCCCTGAGCATGACTAAATCTGAAAGGATTACTTCAAGTCTCCTGGGCCAGATGAACTTTGAGTTGCTAGGCACTGTGTTCCAACAAACTCCCACTGCACGCTAAGAAAGAGAAGAAAGGATTGACAAGACACTTACTGGCAAATGATCAAGGAACTGGAACAAGCAGGGCTAATATCTATAATGAATCTATCAAATATTGCCCTGAATACTGACTTTGATTTGCACCTCTCCATACCTGTAGACTACAGATACACTTAGTGGTTGAAATGCTACCATCTATTTTCATCAAACACTAGAGAGCTGGCTCTGGTGCTTTCAAGTAACCAAATACTCCCTTAAATAGTGACATCCTTTGTCATGTTTCTTAGGAAGGTAATAGAAAATAATGTGCCAGTAATACCTGGATGATTAAATCTTCTTGCATTCTATAGAGTACAGAAGGAAAAGAGTGCCATGGGAGGGAACTCAAATTCAAAATGAAGTTTTCTTGACTTTATGTAGAGGAAAAACATGGAGATCAGCAGGGAAGGGGTTCATATTTAAGATAAACTTCAAATTATATTTTATACTTCCTTAAATATCTACAAAAAATATGTATTTTTGTTGAGAAAGAAAGGTGGGAAAATTTGGTCACACTTTGCATTGTGAATTTAGGACTGTAGTTTCAGAGGTATTTTAAACTGTCTTCATCCATTCAACATTCATTCAACAAATCTAGAACCTATTTTACATACAAAATACTGGGCAACATGCTTTGGGGAATACTAATGTTCATAATTTATCATCCTTAGCCTCAAAAGCACTAAAGTTAAACAACAATACAAATAGATAGAGAAGACTAAAAATGTAGTAATGATAATAAATACTATAATAAAAAAGAAGAAGAAGAAATCACTGGTAATTGCTGGCAGGGTCAGGGAAGTCGTCATGGAGGTGATGGAGACTGTGTTGAACTTCATAAACGATGTAAGATTTAAATTGCAAGAGGAGTAGAAAGAGGCATGGACTTGGGGATGGTAATATTTTAGCTTTGTCTTCAATAGGAGAAATGAGCTCGCATTAAGTTCACTAAATTCTTTCACTTGCTCCACCTTGCTAGAGTCACAGAATCTTAGAGTTAACGTCACCTAGTGCAAATATTTTCATTTACAATTAAGGAAACTGAGGTCCAGAGAGCTGTGTAATCTTCCCAAAGTCACACACCTAGTAAAAGGTGAAAAAAAGGTTGATTTCTGGTGTAACACAGCTTGGTATATTGGGTAGAGTCTAAAGCCTATCAAGCATCTTTTCTGACCACAACGCTAAAAGATTAGAAATCAATGACAGGAAAAAAATCTATAAAAAACACAAACACACGGAGGATAAAAAATACACTACAAAATAACCAAGAGATCACTAAAGAAATCAAAGAGGAAATAAAAAAAAAAAAAGAAACAAATGACAACAACAACAAAAAAATCCAAAACATATGGGATGCAGTAAAAAGAGTCCTAAGAAGAAAGTTTACAGCAATTCAATCCTATCCCAAGAAACAAGAAACATCTCAAATAAACAGCTTAACCTTACACCTAAAGCAACTAGAGAAAGAAAAACAAACAAAACCCAAAGTTAGTAGAAGGAAAGAAATCATAAAGATCAGAGCAGAAATAAATGAAATAGAAATGAAGAAAACAATAGCAAAAGTAATTGAAACTAAAAGCTGGTTCTTTGAGAAGATAAACAAAATTGATAAAACTTTAGTCAGACTCATCAAGAAAAAAAGGCATAGGACTCAAATCAATAAAATTAGAAATGAAAAAGGAGAAGATACAACTGACACTGCAGAAATATGACGGATCATAAGAGACTACTACAAGGAACGACATGCCAATAAAATGGACAACCTGGAAGAAATGGACAAATTCTTAGAAAAGTACAACCTTCCAAGACTGAACCAGGAAAAAATAAAAAATATACACAGAAAAATCACAAGTAATGATATGAAACTGTGGTTAAAAATCTTCCAACAACACAAAAGTCCAGGAACAAATGGCTTCACAGGTGAATTCTACCAAACACTTAGACAAGAGCTAACACCCACCCTTCTCAATCTCGTCCAAAAAATTTCAGCGGAAGGAAAACTCCCAAGCTCATTCTACAAGGCCACCATCATCCTCACACCAAAACCAGAAAAAGATATAATACAAAAAAAGAAAATTACAGACCAATATCACTGATGAATATAGACACAAAAATCCTCAACAAAATGCTAGCAAATAGAATCCAACAACACATTAATAGGATCATACACCATGTTCAAGTGGGATTTATCCCAGGGATGCAAGGATTCTTCAATATATGCAAATCAGTCAACGTAATACACCATATTAACAAATTAAAGAATAAAAACCATATGATCATCTTAATAGATGCAGAAAGTTTTTGACAAAATTCAACACCCATTTATGATAAAACGTCTCCAGAAAGTGGGCATAGAGGGAACCTACCTCAACATAAAAAAGGCCATATACAACAAACCCACAGCAAACATGATCCTCAAAGGTGAAAAATTGAAAGCAATTCCTCTAAAATCAGGAACAAGACAAGGATGTCCACTCTCACTACTATTATTCAACATAGTTTTGCAAGTCCTAGCCATGGCAATCAGAGAAGAAAAAGATATAAAAGGAATACAAATTGGAAAAGAACAAGTAAAATTGTCACTGTTTGCAGATGACATGATACTATACATAGAAAATCCTAAAGATGCCACCAGAAAACTACTAGAGCTAATTAATGTGATAAAGTTGCAGGATACAAAATTAATGAACAGATATCTCTTGCATTCCTATACACTAACAAGGAAAGATCAGAAAGAGAAATTAAGGAAACAATCCCATTCAGTATTGCAACAAAAATAATAAAACACCTAGGAATAAACCTATCTAAAGAGGTAAAAGAACTGTACTCAGAAAAGTATGACACTGATAAAAGAAATCAAAGACAACACAAACAGATGGTGAGATATACCATGTTCTTGGATTGGAAGAAACAATATTGGGAAAATGACTATACTACCCAAAGCAATCTACAGATTCAATGCAATCCCTATCAAATTACCAATGGCATTGTTCACAGAATTAGAACAAAAAAAATTTACAATTTGTATGGAAACACAAAAGACCCCGAATAGCCAAAGCAATTTGAGAAAGAAAAACGGAGCTGGAGGAATCAGGCTCCTGGAATTCAGACTGTACTACAAGCTACAGTAATCAAGGCAGTATGGTACTGCCACAAAAACAGAAATATAGAAGAGGAGAAAAGGAGGATAGAAAGCCCAGAGATAAACTGTTGCACCTAATCTATGACAAAGGAGGCAAGAATATACAATGGAGAAAAGGGAGCCTCTTCAATAAGTGGTGCTGGGACAACTGGACAGCTACATGTAAAAGAATGAAATTAGAACAGTTCCTTACACCATACACAAAAATAAACTCAAAATGGATTAAAGACCTAAATTTCAGGCCAGACACTATAAAACTCTTAGAGGAAAACATAGGCAGAACATTCTATGACATAAATCACAGCAAGATTCTTTTTGACCCACCTCCTAGAGAAATGGAAATAAAAACGAAAATAAACAAATGGGACCTAATGAAACTTAAAAGTTTTTACACAGCAAAGAATACCATAAACAAGATGAAAAGACAACCCTCGGAATGGGAGAAAATATTTGCAAATGAATCAATGGACAAGGGATTAATCTCCAAAATATACAAATAGCGCATGCAGCTCAATATCAGAAAAACAAAAAAACCCAATCAAAAAATGGGTGGAAGACCTAAATAGACATTTCTTCAAAGAAGACAAACAGATGGCCAAGAGGCACAGGAAAAGATCCTCAAGATCACTAATTATTAGAGAAATGCAGATCAAAACTACAATCAGTTATCATCTCACACTGGTCAGAATGGCCATCATCACAAAATCTACAAACAACAAATGCTGGAGAGGGTGTGGAGGAAAGGGAACTCTCTTGCACTGTTGGTGGGAATGTTAATTTATACACCCACTTTGGAGAACAGTATAGAGATTCCTTAAAAAATGAAAAATAGAACTACCATATGACCCAGCATCCCACGACTGGGCATATACCCTGAGAAAACCATAATTAAAAAAGACACATGCACCCCAATGTTCATTACAGCACTATTTACAATAGCCAGGACATAGAAGCAACCTAAATGTCCATCAACAGATGAATATATAAAGAAGATGTGGTATATATTTACAGTGGAATATTACTCACCCCTAAGAACGAACAAAATTTGGTAATTTGTAGAGACATGGATGGACCTAGAGTCTCTCATACAGAGTGAAGTATGTCAGAAAGAGAAAAACAAATATCATACATTAAGGCATATATATTGAATCTAGAAAATTGTACAGATGAAACTATTTGCAGGGCAGGAATAGAGACACAGATGTAGAGAACAGACGTGTGGACATAGGTGGGAGACTGGGATAGACATATGTGTACTGCCATGTGTAAAATGGATAGCTGGTGGAAAACCTGTTGTTTAGAGCAGGGAGCTCAGCTCAGTGCCCTGTGGTGACCTAGACAGGTGGGATGGGGGGTGGGTGGGAGAGAGGTCCATGAGGGAGGGGATATATGTATACATATAGCTGATTCACTTTGTTGTACAGAAGAAACTAATGAAACATTGTAAAGCAACTACACCCACGATTTAAAAAAATAATAAAATAGAGTGAGACTAAAGCAGGAAAAAGAAAGATCACTTAGTGCAAATATTTTCATTTACAATTAAGGAAACTGAGGTCCAATGCGTTGTGTAACCTTCCCAAAGTCACACACCTAGTTCAAGGTAAAGAAAAGGCTGATTTCTTGTCCAGCACCGCTTGGTATAAGGGTAGAGTCTAAAGCCACAAAAAAGTGAGACTCACTGGTTCATCAAACTGAGTCAGCGTGTTTTAGCTCATTAATATTAGTTAGCTGTAAACCATGGTGTTTACCTGCCACAAAGAACCCTTCACAATGGAACAATTCAAAAGTAAATGAGAGAACAATGTGTCAAGCAAAAGCCCCAAAGTGACATAAAATTGAATGCTAATATTATGTCTATAGGTCTGAAAATAAACTCATGTGATGGTCTGCATCAACTATGATGCAAGGTATTTGGAGAGGACAATATTGGTCATTTCAACATCATATTGCACCATATGATTTTAAAAGATGTGCTTTTTAAGTGAACACAGATAACAATGACTCCAATATATGACTCAGATTGGCCAAAATCAGGACAATCCAATCTTCACATCAAATACAGACACTGCATTACAGTTTGACACAAAGAGATAATATGAATTTGGGGCTTGAATATATTTTTAAAAAGCAATAATCAGAAATAATAAATAATTTATATGTGGAAACCATGAACAAAATGATATTTCCATAGAGTTAATATCTTTATCTCTCTATAGTTTGAAATTTTGGAAATACCCATGAAAGAATTGTGCCATGAAATACAGCTGAACCTCAATAACATATCCAGTACACCTTGAGCAATTCAGCAATTAACCCATATAATTTTATCAGGTTTGCTTCAAATATTGGAGCTGTTTCTCTAAGAGGATTCTAAATATTTATCTCAAGGTAATGACCCGAGTGTCATCTTTATATCTCACCCAATGCTCCTCTGATGGATCTAACTTCACAGAAGATGGTCAGGAACTACTTGTTGCTCACTTGTTTATAAAGGATTAAGAGTGGTCATCTTCAACTTTGATACTAATCAATGATAAGCTGGTTGGTGGAAGAGCTATGTTATTCAAATCCCATCATCTCTTTTGATCCTCTGTTTTGTCTGCAGAAATCAATAAATGATGGGGATGAATTCTATCCTGGTATATTGGTGGAAATTATAAAGCTGGGGATGACCATAAAGATCACCAGATAGAGCTTCCTCTCTTTGGTAATGGAGATCCTCCAACCTCCAATAGTAACTCATTAATTTGCTCATTTAATGCATTCCATGGAAGTTTTCCTGCTGGTCAAAATGTTCTCCTTGGAGTTGGATCAGAGAAAGTAAGGACCTCCAAAAATCTTCTCCATAAAACAATGAGGACACCAGCAAACATTGTCAGAATCAACTTTTTCACAGACGTGGAAATAAATCAAAGGCTTGCAGCAATCTGGAGAGGATTCATTTAAGGAAAATGAATGAATCTCAATAAACTTTGTGGCATTTTAATTTGTCTTACTCCCACAGTCTCTCCAACTGTGAGCTAGACTTGAAAATTAAGAGCCCATACACACAATCACAGGGAAAATGAGCAGCCTGGCAGTCACTGGAGGGAGAAGAATGAGTTGGAACTCTTTCAAAGCCCAATTCCCAGAGTATATAACAATAAAAAACCATGATAATTATCTCATTAAATATAGAATATCAATAAAGATATAGAAATTATAAAAATGAACCAAATAGAAATTCTGGAGCTGTAAAGTATGATAACTGAAATGAAAACTTCACTAGAGGGGTTCAACAGCAGATCTGAGTAGGCAGAAGAAAGAATCAGCAAACATTAAGATAGGTCAATTTGAAATTATCCCATCAAAAAACAATGAAGAGAAATGAAGAGAGCCTAAGGAACCCATGGGAAACAGTTAAGCATACCATCATGGGCACTGTGAGAGTCCCAGAAGAAGAGTAAGAAAAGAGCAGAAAGAATATTTGAAGAAATAATGACCAAGAACTTCCCAAATTTGATTAAAAACTATAAGATACATATGCAGGAGGCTGAAAGAACTCTAAGTATGATAGAATCAGAGGTCAACACTTAGACATGTCACATTCAAACAGTTAAAAAAAAGGCAAAGAGAATGATGAAAGCAGCAAGAGAGAAGTAACATATCATGTACAAGGGATGGGCAATAAATTAACAGTTGATTTATCATCAGACACTATGGAGGTCAGAAGGGCTACATAAACAAAACCAGAGAAGCTGTCATTAATAAGCTTCCTTTATAAGAAATAGTAAAGGGAATTCTTCAGGAAGAAATGATAGGGCACTAGACATTAACTTGAATCCCCAAGAAGGAATAAAGATAAATTTATAAATATAAATATATAGATGAATATAAAAAAGTACAAACCTATTTTTTGTAACATTTTTCTTCTCCTATCTCATTTAGAAGTCAACAAGCAACCTGAAAATTTCTATGTAACCACAAAAGACCCTGAATAGCCAAAGCAATATTGAAAAAGAAGAACAAAGCTGGAGGTGTCACTCTCCCTGACTTCAAACTATAATGCAAAGCTATAGTGATCAAAACAGTATGGTATTTGCATAGAAACATGCATAGATCAATGGAACAGGACAGAGAGCAAATAATAAACTCACACATATACAGTCAATTAATCCAAGACAAAAAAGCCAAGAATATACAAAGGGGAAAGGACAGTGTCTTCGATAAATGGTATTAGGAAAACTGAACAACCACACACAAAAGGATAAAAGTGGACCACTATCTTACTGCATACACAAAAATTAACTCAAAATGGATTAAAGACTTAAATGTAAGAACTGAAACCATAAAATTCGTAGAAGAAAACACAGGCAGTAATCTTGACATCAGTTTTGACAATGATATTTTAGATTTGACAGCAAAAGCAAAGGCAACAAAAGCAAAATTAAAAAGTAGAACTCATCATACTAAAAAGCATCTGCCAGCTAAAGAGATGATCAACGAAATAAAAAGGCAACATACTGAATAGAGAAAATATCTTCAAATCATGTATCTGATAAGGAGCTAATTTCCAAGATATATAAAAAAACTCATATAACTCAACAGCAAAAACAAAAAACAGTTAAAATATGGGTGGAGGATCTGAATAGACATATTCCCCCAAAAGACATATAGATGGCTAACAGGTACATGAAAAGATGCTCACCATCAATAATTATTAGGGAAATGCAAATCAAGACCACAATGAGAGACTTCCGGGAAGATGGCAGAAGAGTAAGACGCGGAGATCACCTTCCTCTCCACAGATACACCAGAAATACATCTACGCGTGGAACAACTCCTACAGAACACCTACTGAACGCTGGCAGAAGACCTCAGACCTCCCAAAAGGCAAGGAACCCCCCACGTACCTGGTTCGGGCAAAAGAAAAAACTAAACAGAGACAAAAGGATAGGGACGGGTCCTGCACCAGCGGGAGAGAGCTGTGAAGGAGGAAAAGTGTCCACACACTAGGAAGCCCCTTCGCGGGTGGAGACTTCGGGAGGCGGAGTGGGGGAGCTTGGGGACCGCGGAGGAGAGCACAGCAGCAGGGGTGCGGAGGGCAAAGCGGACAGATTCCAGCGCAGAGGATCGGGCCGACCGGCACTCACCAGCCGAGAGGCTTGTCTGCTCGCCCGCCGGGGCGGGCGGGACTGGGAGCTGAGGCTCCGGCTTTTGTCGGAGCGCCGGGAGAGGACTGAGGTTGGCGGCGTGAACACAGCCTGCAGGGCGTTGGTGCGCCGCGGCTGGCCGGGAGAGAGTCCGGGGAGGGGTCTGGACCTGCCGAAGAGGCAAGAGACTTTTACGTCCCTCTTTGTTTCCTGGTGCACGAGGAGAGGGGATTAAGAACGCTGCTTGAGAGAGCTCCAGGGACGGGCGCGAGCCGCGGCTAAGAGTGCGGAGCCCAGAGACGGACATGGGACGCTAAGGCCGCTGCTGCCGCCGCCAGGAGGCCTGTGTGCGAACACAGGTCACTAGCCACACGCCCTTCCGGGGAGCCTGTGCAGCCCGCCACTGCCAGGGTCCCGGGATCCAGGGACGGCTCCCCGGGAGAGCGCACGGCGCGCCTCAGGCTGCAGCGTCACGCCGGCCTCTGCCGCTGCAGGCCCGCCCCGCACTCCGTGACCCTCCCTACCCCCGGCCTGGGTGAGCCAGAGCCTCCGAATCAGCGGCTCCTTTAACCTCGTCCTGTCTGAGCAAAGAACAGACGCCCTCCGGCGACCTACACGCACAGGCGGGGCCAAATCCAAAGCTGAGCCCCTGGGAACTGTCAGAACAAAGAAGAGAAAGGGAAATCTCTCCCAGCAGCCTCAGAAGCAGCGGATTAAAGCTCCACAATCAACTTGATATACCCTGCATCTGTGGAATACCTGAATAGACAACGAATCATCCCAAATTAAGGAGCCCTGTGGATGAAAGGCTCTTGGTGCTGCAGCCAGGACTCAGTGCTGTGCCTCTGAGGTGGGAGAGCCAACTTCAGGACACTGGTCCACAAGAGGCCTCCCAGCTGCACATAATATCAAACAGCACAAATCTCCGAGAGATCTCCATCTCAACGCCAGCACCCAGCTTCACTCAACGACCAGCAACCTACAGTGCTGGACATCCTATGCCAAACAACTAGCAAGACAGGAACACAACCCCACCCATTAGCAGAGAGGCTGCCCAAAATCATAGTAAGTCTACAGACACCACAAAACACGCCACCAGACGTGGACCTGCCCACCAGAAAGACAAGATCCAGCCTCATACACCAGAACACAGGCACTAGTACCCTCCACCAGGAAGCCTACACAACCCACTGAACCAACCTTAGCCACTGGGGACAGACACAAAAAACAACAGGAACTACGAACCTTCAGCCTGCAAAAAAGGAGACCCCAAACACAGTAAGATAAGCAAAATGAAAAGACAGAAAAACACACAGCAGATGAAGGAGCAAGATAAAAACCCACCAGACCTAACAAATGAAGAGGAAATAGGCAGTCTACCTGAAAAGAATTCAGAATAATGATAGTAAGGTTGATCCAAAATCTTGGAGATAGAATGGACAATAGAATGGACAAATTGCAAGAATCAGTTAACAAGGACCTAGAAGAACTAAAGATGAAGCAAGCAACGATGAACAACACAATAAATGAAATTAAAAGTACTCTAGATGGGATCAATAGCAGAATAACTGAGGCAGAAGAACGGATAAGTGACCTGGAAGATAAAATAGTGGAAATAACTACTGCAGAGCAGAATAAAGAAAAAAGAATGAAAAGAACTGAGGACAGTCTCAGAGACCTCTGGGACAACATTAAACGCACCAACATTCGAATTATAGGGGTTCCAGAAGAAGAAGAGAAAAAGAAAGGGACTGAGAAAATATTTGAAGAGATTATAGTTGAAAACTTCCCTAATATGGGAAAAGAAATCGTTAATCAAGTCCAGGAAGCACAGAGAGTCCCATACAGGATAAATCCAAGGAGAAATACGCCAAGACACATATTAATCAAATTGTCAAAAATTAAATACAAAGAAAACATATTAAAAGCAGCAAGGGAAAAAACAACAAATAACACACAAGGGAATCCCCATAAGGTTAACAGCTGATCTTTCAGCAGAAACTCTGCAAGCCAGAAGGGAGTGGCAGGACATATTGAAAGTGTTGAAGGAGAAGAACCTGCAACCAAGATTACTCTACCCAGCAAGGATCTCATTCAGATTTGATGGAGAAATTAAAACCTTTACAGACAAGCAAAAGCTGAGAGAGTTCAGCACCACCAAACCAGCTCTACAACAACTGCTAAAGGAACTTCTCTAGGCAAGAAACACAAAAGAAGGAAAGGACCTACAATAACGAACCCAAAAACAATTAAGAAAATGGGAATAGGAACACACATATCGATAATTACCTTAAATGTAAATGGACTAAATGCTCCCACCAAAAGACACAGATTGGCTGAATGGATACAAAAACAAGACCCATATATTTGCTGTCTACAAGAGACCCACTTCAGACCTAGAGACACATACAGACTGAAAGTAAGGGGATGGAAAAAGGTATTTCATGCAAATGGAAACCAAAAGAAAGCTGGAGTAGCAATTCTCATATCAGACAAAATAGACTTTAAAACAAAGACTATTAGAAGAGACAAAGAAGGGCACTACATAATGATCAAGGGATCGATCCAAGAGGAAGATATAACAATTGTAAATATTTATGCACCCAACATAGGTGCACCTCAATACATAAGGCAAATACTGACAACCATAAAAGGGGAAATCGACAGTAACACATTCATAGTAGGGGACTTTAACACCCCACTTTCACCAATGGACAGATCATCCAAAATGAAAATAAATAAGGAAACACAAGCTTTAAATGATACATTAAACAAGATGGACTTAATTGATATTTATAGGACATTCCATCCAAAAACAACAGAATACACATTTTTCTCAAGTGCTCATGGAACATTCTCCAGGATAGATCATATCTTGGGTCACAAATCAAGCCTTGGTAAATTTAAGAAAATTGAAATTGTATCAAGTATCTTTTCTGACCACAACGCCATGAGACTAGATATCAATTACAGGAAAAGATCTGTAAAAAATACAAACACATGGAGGCTAAACAATACACTACTTAATAATGAAGTGATCACTGAAGAAATCAAAGAGGAAATCAAAAAATACCTAGAAACAAATGACAATGGAGACACAACGACCCAAAACCTGTGGGATGCAGCAAAAGCAGTTCTAAGGGGGAAGTTTATAGCAATACAAGCCCACCTTAAGAAGCAGGAAACATCTCGAATAAACAACCTAACCTTGCACCTCAAGCAATTAGAGAAAGAAGAACAAGAAAACCCCAAAGCTAGGAGAAGGAAAGAAATCATAAAAATCAGATCAGAAATAAATGAAAAAGAAATGAAGGAAACAATAGCAAAGGTCAATAAAACTAAAAGCTGGTTCTTTGAGAAGATAAACAAAATAGATAAACCACTAGCCAGACTCATTAAGAAAAAAAGGGAGAAGACTCAAATCAATAGAATTAGAAATGAAAAAGGAGAGGTAACAACTGACACTGCAGAAATAAAAGAGATCATGAGAGATTACTACAAGCAACTCTATGCCAATAAAATGGACAATCTGGAAGAAATGGACAAATTCTTAGAAATGCACAACCTGCCAAGACTGAATCAGGAAGAAATAGAAAATATGAACAGACCAATCACAAGCACTGAAATTGAAACTGTGATTAAAAATCTTCCAACAAAGAAAAGCCCAGGACCAGATGGCTTCACAGGCGAATTCTATCAAACATTTAGAGAAGAGCTAACACCTATCCTTCTCAAACTCTTCCAAAATATAGCAGAGGGAGGAACACTCCCAAACTCCTTCTACGAGGCCACCATCACCTTGATACCAAAACCAGACAAGGATGTCACAAAGAAAGAAAACTACAGGCCAATATCACTGATGAACATAGATGCAAAAATCCTCAACAAAATACTAGCAAATAGAATCCAACAGCACGTTAAAAGGATCATACACCATGATCAAGCGGGGTTTATTCCAGGAATGCAAGGATTCTTCAATATACGCAAATCTATCAATGTGATAAACCATATTAACAAACTGCAGGAGAAAAACCATATGATCATCTCAATAGATGCAGAGAAAGCTTTCGACAAAATTCAACACCCATTTATGATAAAAACCCTGCAGAAAGTAGGCATAGAGGGAACTTTCCTCAACATAATAAAGGCCATATATGACAAGCCCACAGCAAACATCATCCTCAATGGTGAAAAACTGAAAGCATTTCCACTAAGATCAGGAACAAGACAAGGTTGCCCACTCTCACCACTCTTATTCAACATAGTTTTGGAAGTTTTAGCCACAGCAATCAGAGAAGAAAAGGAAATAAAAGGAATCCAAATCGGAAAAGAAGAAGTAAAGCTGTCACTGTTTGCAGATGACATGATCCTATACATAGAGAACCCTAAAGATGCTACCAGAAAACTACTAGAGCTAATCAATGAATTTGGTAAAGTGGCAGGATACAAAATTAATGCACAGAAATCTCTGGCATTCCTATATACTAATGATGAAAAATCTGAAAGTGAAATCAAGAAAACACTCCCATTTACCATTGCAACAAAAAGAATAAAATATCTAGGAATAAACCTACCTAAGGAGACAAAAGATCTGTATGCAGAAAATTATAAGACATTGATGAAAGAAATTAAAGATGATACAAATAGATGGAGACATATACCATGTTCTTGGATTGGAAGAATCAACATTGTGAAAATGACTCTGCTACCCAAAGCAATCTATAGATTCAATGCAATCCCTATCAAACTACCACTGGCATTTTTCACAGAACTAGAACAAAAAATTTTGCAATTTGTATGGAAACACAAAAGACCCCGAATAGCCAAAGCAATCTTGAGAACGAAAGAAGGAACTGGAGGAATCAGGCTCCCAGACTTCAGACTATACTACAAAGCTACAGTTATCAAAACGGTATGGTACTGGCACAAAAACAGAAAGATAGATCAATGGAACAGGATAGAAAGCCCAGAGATAAACCCACGCACATATGGTCACCTTATCTTTGACAAAGGAGGCAGAAATGTACCGTGGAGAAAGGACAGCCTATTCAATAAGTGGTGCTGGGAAAACTGGACAGCTACATGTAAAAGTATGAAGTTAGATCACTCCCTAACACCATACACAAAAATAAGCTCTAAATGGATTAAAGACCTAAATGTAAGGCCAGAAACTATCAAACTCTTAGAGGAAAACATAGGCAGAACACTCTATGACATAAATCACAGCAAGATTCTTTCTGACCCACCTCCTAGAGTAATGGAAATAAAAACAAGAGCAAACAAATGGGACCTAATGAAACTTAAAAGCTTTTGCGCAGCAAAGGAAACCATAAAGAAGACCAAAAGACAACCCTCAGAATGGGAGAAAATATTTGCAAATGAAGCAACTGACAAAGGATTGATCTCCAAAATTTATAAGCAGCTCATGCAGCTTAATAACAAAAAAACAAACAACCCAATCCAAAAATGGGCAGAAGACCTAAATAGACATTTCTCCAAAGAAGATATACAGACTGCCAACAAACACATGAAAGAATGCTCAACATCACTAATCATGAGAGAAATGCAAATCAAAACTACAATGAGATATCATCTCACACCAGTCAGAATGGCTATCATCAAAAAATCTAGAAACAATAAATGCTGGAGAGGGTGTGGAGAAAAGGGAACCCTCTTACACTGTTGGTGGGAATGTAAATTGATACAGCCACTGTGGAGAACAGTATGGAGGTTCCTTAAAAAGCTACAAATAGAACTACCATATGACCCAGCAATCCCACTACTGGGCATATACCCTGAGAAAACCATAATTCAAAAAGAGTCATGTACCAAAATGTTCATTGCAGCTCTATTTACAATAGCCCAGAGATGGAAACAACCTAAGTGCCCATCATCGGATGAATGGATAAAGAAGATGTGGCACATATATACAATGGAATATTACTCAGCCATAAAAAGAGACGAAATTGAGCTATTTGTAATGAGGTGGATAGACCTAGAGTCTGTCATACAGAGTGAAGTAAGTCAGAAAGAGAGAGACAAATACCGTATGCTAACACATATATATGGAATTTAAAAAAAAAAAAAAAAAGTCATGAAAAACCTAGGGGTGAAACAGGAATAAAGACACAGACTTACTAGAGAATGGACTTGAGGCTATGGGGAGGGGGAAGTGTAAACGGTGACAAAGCGATAAAGAGGCATGGACATATATACACTACCAAACGTAAGGTAGATAGGTAGTGGGAAGCAGCCGCATAGCACAGGGAGATCAGCTCGGTGCTTTGTGACCGCCTGGAGGGGTGGGATAGGGAGGGTGGGAGGGAGGGAGACGCAAGCGGGAAGAGATATGGGAATATATGTATATATATAACTGATTCATTTTGTTGTGAAGCTGAAACTAACATACCATTGTAAAGCAATTATACTCCAATAAAGATGTTAAAAGGAAAAAAAAAAAAAAAAAAAAAAAAAAAAAAAAAAAAAAAAAAAAAAAAAGACCACAATGAGATATCACCTTACACATTTTAGAATGGTTATGATCAGAAAGACAAGATATAACAAGTGTTGGTGAGAAATGGAATCCTTTTGCAATGTGTGGAATGCAAATTACTGAACCTGCTAAGAAAAACATTACCAAAGTTCCTCAAAAAATTTAAAATAGAGCTACTGTATGATCCAGCAATTCTACATTTGGGTATTTATCCAAAAAACATGAAAACACTACTTCAAAAAGATATATGCACCCCCATGCTCATTGTAGCATTATTTATAATAGCCAAGACATGGCAACAACTTGTGTCCACCAACAGATGAATGGATAAAAAAGATGTGGTATGCACATACAGTGGACTACTATTCAGCCATAGAAAAGAGTGAAATTTTGCCATTTGAGGCAAAATGGATGGACTCTGAGAGCATTATGCTAAGTGAAAATAAGTCAGACAGAGAAAGACATATACTGTATGATTTCACTTACATGTGGAATCTTAAAAAAAAAAAAAAGAAAAAAAAGCTCATAGATACAGAGAACAAATTGGTGGTTACCAGTTTCAGGGTAGGGGGGTGGGCACAATGGATAAAGGGGGTCAAAAGGTACACATTTCCAGTTATAAAATAAATAAGACATGGGGATGTAATACATAGCATGGTTAAAAAAAAGAAAAGACAACTGCATAAAGAAATAGTTATAAATTTGTGTTGTTAGGTAGTATTTAAATATAAATGGGTTAAACACTTCAACTAAAAGGCAGAGCTTGGAAGAACAGATATAAAAATATGATCCACCCATATTCTGTCTACAAGAGACACACTTTAGATTCAAAGACTCAAACTGGTTGAAAGTGAAAGTATGGGAAAAGGTATATCACATAAACAGTAATCAAAATGGAGTTGGAGTTGTTATTCTGATAAAAAAACAAAATAGAATTTGAGTCAAAAATTGTTACTAGAAACAAAGAAGGACATTTTACAGTGATAAAAGGGAAAATATCTCAAATAGATATAACAAGTATAAAATATACAAACATAACAACAAAGTCCTAAAACAGATGAAGCAAAAATGGACAAGCTTAAAGGGAGAAATAGACAATTCCACAGTTACAGTTGGAAAGTTCAATGTTTCACTTTCAATAGTGGACAGAACAACTAGGCAGAAGATCAACAAGGCAGTAGATTTGAGCAACACCATAAACCAACTAAACCCATAAACAACTATAGACTACTCCATCCAACAGCAGCATTATAAATGTTTCTTAACTGCACACAGAACATTCTCTAAGAGATCATATTTTAGGCGACAAAACAAGTGTCAATAGATTTAAAAGGACTGAAATTACACAACTTATCTTCCTTGATCACAGTGGGTTGAAATTAGGGTCAATAACTGGAAGAAATTTGGGAAATTTATAAATATGTGAATAGTAAACAACACATTCCTAAATAATCAGTGGGTTAAAACAAGGGAAAAGAGAAATTAGAAAGTACTTGGAGATAAATGGAAATGAAAATAACAAATGCCAGAATGTATATGATTCAGCTAAAGCAGGGCTTAGAAGGAAATTTATAGTTATTAATACCCATATTAAAATAAAAGACCACAAATCAATAATCTAGCTTTCCATCTTAATAAACTAGTAAAAAACAAGGTGTTCAATATCACTAAGCACCAAGGAAATGCTAATCAAAATCACAATAAGATATCACCTCATACCTTCTAGGATGGTTATTATCAAAAAACAGAAAAAGAAGAGAGAAGAAGTGTTGGTAATGTTGTGGAGAAAAGAGAACCCTTGTACACTGTTGGTAGAATGTAAATTGGTACAGCCTTTATGGAAAACAATATGGAGTTTCCTTACAAAACTAAAAATAGAACTGCCACATGATACAGCAATCCCCTTTCTGGATATATACCCCAAAGAAATGAAATCAGTACCTTGAAAAGATACCTGCACCCCCATGTTCACTGCAGTATTATTCATAATAGCCAAGGTATGGAAACAACTTAAGTGTCCACTGACAGATGAATGGATGAAGAAATTGTGGGGGATATATTTTATATATATACATATGTATTATATGTATATATATTATATATTATATATATATTATGTATATTTATATGTATTATATGTACTATGTATTATATATGTACTATATATTATTATATATTAAACATATGGAATATTATTCAGCCTCAGAAATGGAGATCCTGCCATTTTCAAAAACATGGTTGAATCTGGAGGACATTATGCTAACTGAAATAAGACAGACAGAGAAAAAAAAAACTGCATGCTCTCACTTAGATGTAGATTCTAAAAATGTTGACTACATAGAAGTAGATAGTAGATCCAGGTGCAGGAAGTGGGGGAAATGGGGAGATGATGGTCAATTGATACAAAGTTGCAGATATATAGGTTGAATAAGTCTAGAGATCTAATGTACAGCGTAATGACTCTAGTTAATAATACCAAATTGAGTACTGGAAATTTCCTAACAGAATAGATTTCAGGTACTGTCATCACACACACAAAATGCAAACTACGTGAGGAGATGAAATATTATTTAACTTGACTGTAGTAATCATCTCACTATGTATATGCAAATCAAATGATCATGGTGTACACCTTAAAAATATATGATTTTTTATTAAAAAGAATAAAATAGTAAAAGTATACCCCCAAAGCCAGCAAAGGAAGAGAAATAATAGAGTGGAAATAAATAAAATTGAAAATAGAAAAATAAGACAGAATGATCAAAAAATTGACAAAACTTTATCTACTCTCACCAAGAAAAAGAGAGAAGACTC
Organism: Tursiops truncatus; assembly: GCF_011762595.2. NCBI lineage: Eukaryota > Metazoa > Chordata > Mammalia > Artiodactyla > Delphinidae > Tursiops > Tursiops truncatus. The sequence continues at coordinate 40,449,292 of NC_047055.1, forward strand.
AAATTACTAAAATCATGAATTAAAGCAGATAACACCACTATCAAATTCACAGAAATCACAAACATAAGGGAATATTATTGTATTCCAACAAATTAGATAACTAAATGAAAAAGACAAATCCCTAGAAAGACACAAACGATTGAAACTGATTCAAGAAGATATAAATTATCTGAGTAGATAGAAAACAAGCAAAGATGTTGAAAAATTAAACAAGAAATCACTGGTGAATTCCTAAAATGTTTAAAGTAGTATTAATACCACTACTTCTCAAACTCTTCCAAAAATAGAAGTGGGTAGACCACGTCCTGTGTCATTTTATGAGGCCGGTATTACCCTTATACCGAAACCAGACACAGGCAGCACAAGAAAACTGTAGGCAAATATCAGTTATAAAAATAGACACAAAAATACTCAACAAAATACTAGCAACCTGAATCCAATAATATATAAAAATGATTATAATCTATGATAAGCTGAGATTCACCCTGGGAATGCAAGGTTGTTTCAACATTTTAAAATCAACCAATATAACACATCATATTAAGAGAAAAAAGGGAAAATACATGACCATCTCAATAGATGAAGAAGTATTTGAAAAACCCCATCACCCTTTCATGATAAAAATATTCAACAAACAAGGATGGAAGCAAACTTCCTTAACCTGAAAAAAGCATATATGAAAAACCCACACTTACATCATACTTAATGGTGAAAGACTTAAAGCTTTCCCTCTAAGATCAAGAATAAGACAAGGGTGTTTGCCTAACCATTTCTACTCAGCATTGTGCTAGAGGAACTAGCCATGGCAAGTAGACAAAAAAATTAATGAAAGGCATTCGGATTGGAAAGGAAGAAGTAACAGTATCTCTATTTGCAGATGACATCATCTTTATATAGAAAATTCTTGAAATCCACTAAAAAATGATTAGAATTAATAAACTAGTTAGGCAAGGTTGCAGGATACAAGAACACAGAAAATTCAATTGTATTTCTATACAATGGCAATGAAAAGTCCAAAAATACAATTAAGAAAATAATTTCAGTTATAATAACCCATAAAAATAATAAAATAGTTAAGAATAAATTTAACAAAATAAATGTAATATTTGTACACTAAAAAGTACAAAATATTGTTGAAAGAAAGTAAGACCTAAATAAATGGACAGTAGTCCTTTGTAAATGGATTGCAAGTTTTAATATTGTTAAGGTGTCAATACTTCTCAAATTGGTATAAAGTAAGCTGACTGTAAAATTCATATGAAATTTCAAGGGACCCAGAATAATCTTGGAAAAGAAGAATAAAGTAGGAGGACTCACACTTCTTGTATCAAAACTTACGACAAAGCTACAATAATAAAAACAGTGTGGTACTGGCATAAGGATAGACAGACATATAGGTCAGTGGAATAGAACTGATATTCCAGAAATAAATCCATCCACCTCTGGCCAATTGCTTTTAGACAAGGATGTCAAGATCATTTAATGGGGAAAGAATAGCCTTTTCAACAAATGGGGCTGGGGCAACTTGATATCCGCATGCAAAGAATGAATTTGGACTACTACTTCACACCATATGCAAAAATGTTAACCTAAATTGGATCAAAGAGTTCAATGTAAGAGCTAAAACTATAAAATTTTAAAATGAAAACCTAGGGGTAAATCTTCATGATCTTGGATTAGGTGATGGTTTCTTAGGTATGACACCAAAAAGCATAAGCAACCAAAGAAAAATAAATTGGACATTGTCAAAATTAAAATCTTTTGTGCTTCTAAAGATATTATCAAGAAAATGAAAAGACAACCAATAAAATGGGAAAAAATGTTTAGAAATCATTTATCTCATAAGAGACATGTATCGAGAATATATAAAGAACTCATAACTCAGAAATAAAAGGACCAATAAACTGATTTTTAAATAGACTAAGGATCTGAATAGACCTTTCTCCAGGAAGCACATGAAAAGATGCCCAACATCATTAGTCATCCAGGAAACGCAAATAAAAAGCACAGTGAGATACCACTTCAAACCTACTAATTTGACCATAATCAAGGAAGACTGTTACTGTGTTAGTGAGAATGTACAGAAATTAGGACCCTCAAACATCACTGATGGGAATGTAAAATAGTGCAGCCACTTTGGAAACAGCTTGGGATTTCCTGATATGGTTAAACACAGAGTTACCATATGAGTCAGCAATTCTACTCCTAGGTATATACCCAAAAGAAATGAAAACATAAGTCTACACAAAAACTTATATAAGAATCTTCATAGTAGCATTATTCATGAGGGCCAAAATGTGGAAACAATCCAAATGTCCATCAACTCCTAAATGGATATACAAATGGGGTATATCCATACAAAAGAATATTATTCAGCCTTAAATAAATGATATGTTGATATATGCTACAAAATGGATGAAATGTGAAAACATTATGCTAAGTGAAAACCAGACAGAAAAGCCCGCATATCATATGATTCCATTTTATTTTGAAATATCAAGAATAGGCAAATTCACAAAGGACAGTACATTAGCGGTTTCCAGAGTTAAGAGGCAGGGGTGCTGGAGGTGGGGGCTGGGTATGGGTAATGGCTGCTAAGAGGTTTACTTTTGAGGTAATGAAAATATTCTGGAGTTAGAAAGTTGTGATGGTTACACAACATTGTGACAATACTAAAAACCACACCAAATTATACACGTTAAAAGGTGAATTTTACAGTATTGTGCATTATATATAAATTGAAAAAATTCTTCCCTATTCAGGTAAAATAAAGTTAGATTTGGAATGGATCTTAGAGTCTAAAGTTGAATGATATCTTTAACAAAAAGGAAAATATACAAGAATGTAAGAGATAATGTATCCACCACCCAGATTTTACAAATATAAATAAAGTTTTGCCATGTTTACTTCATATTTTTCTCCTTCTCTTTGTATAAATAGGACATTATTAGTACAGTTAAAGCATTTCTCCATCCCTTCTTCTACCTAGAGGTACCCACTCCACTATTCTGACATTGTTGCATAGCAGCACCATGAATGTTTTTATAATTTTGTTACTGATAAGCATAAATATTTTGTTTTAAAAATGTATGTAGATGGTCTTTTAGTCTGGTATCCTGAGAAAGCACAGCCTGAGGCAAAATCTTATGTGTCACTACTATTATTTGGTAGTGTAATCTTATAGCAGCAGGAGTAAGGGAAAAGGGGAGAGAAGCAGGGGAAGAAAACAAGAGCTAGGAGAGTATGATGTTGATTTGGTCACAGCTTGAGGTCAAGCACAAATGATTACTTGATTTCTAGTGACCATTTACTCAGAGACTATACCAACTACTTTGACTCAGAACAGTAAATCTGGGTGATAGGGAGGACAAGAAATTATCTGCCAGCAACAGTCTCCACTGCTCAGAGTCTCCCCATGGACCATGACTTCCCTCACACTTCTGGGTTATGTAGACAAGGGTGCTGAGTGAGTCCCATGGCATCTCATACTTCAGAGGCAATAGGAAGGCCTCAAGGTGATAGATATGAGTCACTTTGCACAGACATGAAGCAAGGTTGTACCCCTTGTAAAGTCAGTATGAGTCCAAACAGAATTAGTCCCTACAAGATTGGCTGGGGCAGAAGAAGTGCTAAAGAGCCCCTAGAGAAATGTAAGGCAAAGAGGATCTGAAGTGTGACATAAGAGTTGTCTAATGTAGTATGCTACATTATTTATCCTTTTGTAACTTATTTTTTAATTCAATATTATACTTGAAGCTTATTCATGTTTCACATATGTGGATCTAATTAATTCATTTTTACTGCTTAAAGTTATTTCCTCTTAGAGAAGTATTACAGTCTACCCATTTTCCTATCAATGACCACTTAGCTTCTTTTCAGTTGTCTGGGTCTTTTCAAACCATGATCATTGAATCCCTCAAGTTCTGTGGAAATAGCTTCAGGACCATGGAGGAGCTCCAGAGGCTATTTTGTTCAAAGGGCATTATGCCTTTAAAAATAAGTTTGAAAGTCAATAAAAAATTGTCAGGTATAATATCCAGGTTTCCAAACTGTGGTCCAGTGAGCTTTCTAACACAGCAGGATACTCACTGAGATTTTGCCACTTAATTTTAGTCCACTTGTTTTCCTAAATACTGAGATTTACTGGTCAGAATACTCAGTCTTATGATCCATAAGGTAAAATCAAATTATTTCACTTGTATTTTGAACAGTAATATCTGAGTTAGTTGTTACCAACAGAAGTGAAGACAAGAGGCTGTGGAATTCAAATGCTAAGGCATGCAATCTATGTAAACTTTCTTTGCTATGCAACTCTCCAAATGTTAAGTGAATGTACTAAATATCACGTGTTAATATAATCCTATCGGTCCATCATAGACAGAGTATAGTTTTTCAACACCCCCCAATTTTTCTTTTGTATTTTTCAGGCAACATGCCATGATTATGGTATGTGTTTAATCATTATTTGCTGTATGAATAAGGTAATGTAGAGCAGACACATAGTTTTTCAGTCCCCCATATGAACTTTATATGTGGCTAGGATGTAATCTGTGGTCATAAGGTTACTATTATAGGAAACCAAACCTAGACTCCTGGCCTGATTAAGAACATGCTCTATTATACCAAGATGGCCGAACATAAATAGAAAAACTGTTACACAAACTTTCTTTTGGAGTCTAAAATGATCTTATTACCTAGGGTAGTAGTTAATAGATCTGTTCAAATGAAATCAGAAGTCACTGCTACTAGAAATCAACATAGATCATGCAGAGAGAAAATAAGAGACTTTCTGAACAGCCACAGGTCTTACTCTGCTTAACTGAGAAGTTGCCTCATGTTGTATAGAATTCAGTCAGAAACTCATAATATGCAGGTTTCCATTAATTGTTTCTAGGACATTTTAAGCCAGTTTTCCTTTCAAGCAATTTTTAGCTGCTGGCTCAGCTAGACTGGGCACACTCACTTGCAAATCCTGGTATTTACATTCTTATCTTGCAAATAAGGTTAGAAAGTTCCGGAGGGTAATTGGGCATTTCCTTTAGCAGCAATGAGATAACCTATTCTAGTTCTGGGAACTGGGGTGGGGCTGCGTTTGTCTGGTCCACCTAGTGAAGTTACTCCACTCCTGTCTGTTAGGACTTGCTTTGTTGTCAAGGTCCTCACTTTAAAACCCATAGCCAATTCATCAGTTGGGCGATTGGGTTTGACATGTATACACTGATGTGTATAAAACTGATGACTAATAAGAACATGCTGTATAAAAAAATAAAATAAAATTCAAAAATTAAAATAAAACAAATAACCCATAGCCAATTTGGGAACTTCCCTATCTTAAAAAAAATCCATAGGCAATAATCAAATGAAGGGGTTCCTAGTTTCATTTTCACTCAGGACCACTTCTGACCTAAGGGATCTTCTTTTGCAGTGAGTAAGTTTGCTCCTTTTGAATATTACATCAGAAATCTGGTGAGAAATTAATATTTTCCTGACATCTGAAGAATGTGGAAGACCTTGATCATTTCATATTCTTCTTCTCCTTCTCCTTCTTTCCATAAACTAGGAAACGGCTACTTATTTTCATCAGGGACAGTTATTTTGCTTCATCAGATATCTTGGTTCTCTCCTATCCAATAATATTAACAAAGAATATTTTAGACCAAAGGTTTAAAGAATAAAAGTAAAAGGTATCAATCTCGTTCTCTTTTACTGCCATTTCAATATTCTAGATTAAATAACATAGTTGACACATTTCTATTTTCTATGACTAACTTCAAACACTCCACAGACTTTTAAGCTCTTGCTGATAATTCCAGAACACTTGACATAAAGAAACGTTTACATGTGAATTAGAGAGGATTCACATCACTCTCAGTGTTCAGGATGTCAAATGACAGAATCTGGTTTACCAATACAAAGCTGAAAGTTTACTGGGGAAAGGGAAAGTTTAGAATGGAGAAATAGGGTGACGTAGGCCCAGATGGGGAAAATAGTTATTCATATCACCATTTTAAAACCCAGAAAGACCTTAAAAAAGAAGCAAAGATGATAAGCATACATTGAAGGTTACAAATAACACAGAAGGGCATTGGTTTCCCACATTATGGAGCTGAAGTATTTTCAATTATACCACTCTAAAATGTGAAGCCAGATTCTGTTCACAGATAAAGTCATAAAATTTCCAGTTAACACAAAGACATTTTTTCATTCTCTATCAGTAACAGTCTGCAGAACTAAATTTTTCATTAAAAAAGAAACATTTATTCTAGCAATGTGAATATATATATCCAGACAAACATTCACATTTATTTTTCTATCTCTCCATTACTTTGTCAAAACTTCCCTCTCTTCCTTCAGTTGTTTGAGTCTCAGTGGGATTGTGTTTTTTTTTTTTTTGGTAAACTTTTTTGTTGAAGTAGAACATATATTCAGAAAAGTGCACTAATCTTAAGTATATAGATAGGGAAATAGATATAGATATTGATGAATGTAACTACTACCCAAAAGAAGATACAGAATATTACCAACATTCCAAAGGGCTCCTTGTGCACCCTTCCAGTTGGTACACCTACAAGGTAACCAAAATCTTGATTTCTACTACCAAGATTAATTGTATGTATTTTGAACTTCATATAAATATTATCACACAATATGTACTCTTTTGTGTCTTACTTATTTGCTCTATATGTTAAGCCTGTGAGATTCATCTATATTGTTATAAGTAGTTTATTCTTTTTTCATTGTTGTGTATTATCCCATTTGGATTGATATACTGCAATTTATTCGTTATTTGTTGAACCAAGTTTTTTTTAATTTTTATTTTATATTGGTATATAGTTGACTTAAAATCTTGTGTTAGTTTCAGGTGTACGGCAAAGTGATTTCGTATTCATTTACATATATCTATTTTTTTTCAGATTCTTTTCCATAGAGGTTATTACAGAGTACTGAGTAGATTTCCCTATGCTATACAGTAGGTCCTTGTTGATTATTTATTTTATATATAGCAGTGTATATATGTTGATCCCAATCTCTTAATTTATCCCTCTCCATGACCTTTACCCTTTGGTGACCATAAGTTTATTTTCTAAGTCTGCAAGTCTGTTTCTGTTTTATAAATAAGTTCATTTGTATCACTTTTTAGATTCCACACATAAGTGATATCATATGATATTTGTCTTTCTCTGTCTGACTTACTTCACTCAGTATGATAATCTCCAGGTCCATCCATATTGCTGCAAATGACATCATTTCATTCTTTTTTATGGCGGAGTAATATTCCGTTGTACTGATATATATGTACCACATCTTTATCCATTCATCTGTTGATGGACATTTAGGTTGCTTCCATGTGTTGGCTACTGTAAATAGTGCTGTCATGAACAAAGATGCCACTGGCATTTATGCTCTTGACTTTTGATGCAGGTATGGGCTTATTTTACTTTTCTAGGAATAATACTACTGGGTCATGGAATATGCATATGTAGAAAGGAAGAATAGCTGTTGCGCAGGGAATGTGGTAACAACTTAAGACTATAAACCTGCAACATAGCAGAATCACCAAACTCCCAGTTCCTGAAAGATATAGATACAGGTCTGATACACATCCCCAAGTTGTTTTTACAGGAAGCAGACCCCCACCAGATGAAAACTGCTGACCACAAGCACAGAGATCTTAGATCAGTTGAAACCAGGTTGATGATGCTTGAAACTTCACCTTGACGCCAACCAATCCGAGAATTTTGCATAAGCTGATCATGTACCTTGCAGTCCCCTCCCTCACACTGCCTTTAAAACCCCTTCCCTGAAAGCCATCAGGGAGTTTGGGTCTTTTGTGCACGAGCTGCCTGTTCTCCTTGCTTGGCACCCTGCAATACACACTGTATTTTCCTTCAACACAACCCAGTGTCAGTAGATTTGCTTTACTGTGCAGGGGTGAGCAGACCCACTTTTGGCTCAGTAATAATGCTATCAGTCTTTCAAATTTTATCTGTTCTGGCATGTGTGTAGTTTAATTTGCATTTCCCTAATAACTAATAATATTGAACACTTTTTCATTTTATTCTTGGTTATTTATTTGAAGTCATACTTTGTAAAGTGCTCAAATTTTTGATCTAAGTTTTAAAAAGTTGAGCTTTCTCTCTTTTTCTTATTTGTATGAGAGGGTTCCCTGTATATTCTTTATGTATAATGCAGAAAGTCCTTTGTCAGGCATACGTATTACAAATACCTTCTCCTACTCAGTGCCTTGCCTTTTTACTCACATAATAATGCCTTTTGATAAACATAAGTTTTAAAATATAATGAACTTCAATTTGCAATATTTTCTCTTATGAGAAAATAAAATATCTGTGATTGGTGCTTTCTGTGTCCAGTTTAAGCAGTTGCCTAACACAAGATCATGAAGCTATTCACTTATAATTTATTATCTTCTAAGCTTTATTGTTTGCCATTTAAATTTAAAATTCATTTGGAATTCATTTTTTCATATGCTATGAGGTAGAGATCATGGTACATTTGCTTGCCACAGGGATATCAAATTGACATAGATCCATTTATTGAAAAGACCATCCCTTACTCCTCTGCATTTCAGTGTCACATTTGTCATAAACTGAGTAGCCTTATATGTTTGGGTTTGTTTCTGGACTCTATTCTGTTTGTTTGATCTCTTTGTCTATCTTTGCACCAATAACTCACTGTTTTAATCACCTTACCTTTATAATAAATATTTCTGTTTTGTAGTGTAAATTCTCCCAACTTTTACTTCTTCTTCAAGATTCTCTTGTCTATTCTTGGTCCTTTTCAGTTATGTATCGATTTAGTAAGTTAGCTATTACTAAAAAATCCTTTTGGGATTTTTATTATGATTTTTTTGTCTATAGATCAATTTTCAAAGAATATATATTTTTTTCAATATTGAGACTGCCAAATCATAAAGATGTTATGTCCCTCTATTTATTTAGATCTGTAATTATTTTCAATAATGCTGTGTAGCTTTCTATGTAGAGATCTTTTTAAAAGTTTTTTTTTATGAGTATGTGATGGGTTTTTTTTAACATATTTATTGGAGTATAATTGCTTTACAATGGTGTGTTAGTTTCTGCTTTATAAAAAAGTGAATCAGTTATACATATACATATGTTCCCATATCTCTTCCCTCTTGCATCTCCCTCCCTCCCACCCTCCCCATCCCATCCCCCTAGGTGGTCAAAAACCACTGAGCTGATCTCCCTGTTCTATGCGGCTGCTTCCCACTAGCTATCTATTTTACGTTTGGTAGTGTATATATGTCCATGCCTCTCTCTCACTTTGTCACAGCTTACCCTTCCCCCTCCCCGTATCCTCAAGTCCATTCTCTACTAGGTCTGTGTCTTTATTCCCATCTCACCCCTAGGTTCTTCATGACCTTTTCTTTTTTTTTTCCTTAGACTCCATATTTATATGTGTTAGCATACAGTATTTGTTTTTCTCTTTCTGACTTACTTCACTATGTATGACAGACTCTAGGTCCATCCACCTCACTACAAATAACTCAATTTCGTTTCTTTTTATGGCTGAGTAATATTTTTTGATGGGACTATAAATGTTATTTTTCTCTTCTCTTTCCCTTATTTCACTGACCAAGACCTGCAGGTAAGGTTAAATAAAATTTTAATGTTAATTTAACAGGAAATTTAGCAGTACAATAGGGAAAGAAAAGTGGACATCCTTCTCTCTTTCCCAATCACAGGGGAAATATTCCATATATTTCAGCATTAACAATATTTATTATAGTATATTATACTTGTCCTTCATTAGACTAAAGAAAATGTCTTCAAGTCTTAGTCTGCTAAGAGTTATCATGAATCTGTATTGAATTTGTTTCTGCATTTATGGAAAGCATTTAGGTTTCTTACCCTCTTTATTCCATTAATATAGTGAATTACATTGATTAGTTTTTAAATGTTAAGCTAAACTTCCCATCCCAGAAATAAACCCAAATTAGTTGTAATGTGATTATCTGATATACATATATTGCTATAATTAATTTGCCATTATTTTATTTAGGAATGTTTGCTTATGTTTATGATAGAAATGGCTTTTATTATTCTCTTGCAGTGTTCTTGTCAGATTTCATGTCAATATTAGGCTAATAGCATAAAAGAAATTGAGAAATATTTCTTCTTTCTCAGTGTTCTGAGTTTGTGTAAGAGTGATATTATTTCTTCTTAAATGTTTAGAAGAATTTACTGCTTACCATCTGGGCCTGTTTTTGTTCTTTTTTTAAAGTAAGGTTTTAAATTATGGCTTATTTTAAAATACTTATATCAAATTCAATTTTTAAATTTCTTCTTATGACAGTTTTGTTAGGTTGTATTTTTCAAGAAATTTGTACATTTCATCTAAATTTTGAAAATCTTGGGCATAAAGTTCTTCATAATATTTTAATGATGTTTTTAATTATCTATAAGGCATTTCATTCTTTTTTTATACTGAGATATAGTAGGTGTACAATATTATATAAGTTACAGGTATACAGTGATTCACAATTTTTAAAGGTTATACTCTATTTATAGTTATTATAAAAGACTGGCTATATTCCCTGTGCTGTACAATATGCCACTGTAGTGTTATTTATTTTATACATAATACTGTGTACCTCTAAATCCCCTAAATGCCTACCTTGTGCCTCCCCACTTCCCTCTCCCCACAGGTAAACACTAGCTTGTTTTCTATATCTGTGAGTCTGTTTCTTTTTTTCTATTCACTACTTTGTTTTGGTTTTTAGATTCTACATATAAGTTATATCATACAGTATTTGTCTTTTTCTGTCTGACTTATTTCACTTAGCATAATACCTTCCAAATCCATGCATGTTGTCACAAGTGGCAAAATTTCATATATATATATATATATATACACACACACACACACACACACACACACGTACATTCATACATACATACATACCACATCTTCTTTACCCAGTCATCTGTTGATGGACACTTAGTTTGCTTCCATATCTTGGCAATTATAAGTAATGCTGCTATGAAAACTAGGGTGCATATATCTTTTCAAATTAGTGTTTTAGATTTTTTTAAATATACACCCAGGAGTGGAAATGCTGGGTCATATATATATGGTAGCTCTATTTTTAGTTTCTTGAGAAACCTCCATACTGTTTTCCACAGTGGTTTCACCAATTTACATTCCCACCAACAGCATACGAGGGTTCCCTTTTCGATACATCCTCACCAACATTTGTTATTTATGGTCGTTTTGATGATAGCCATTCTGGCAGGTGGGAGGTGATATCTCATTGTGGCTTTAAATTGCATTTCTCTGATGATTAACAATGTGAGCATCTTTCCACATGACTGTTGACCATCTGTAAGTCCTATCCACAGCAATCAGGCAAGAAAAAGAAATTTAAAAATTACAAATTGGAAAGGAAGAAGTGAAACTCACTGTCTGAAGATGACATGATACTATATACAGAAAATCCTAGACACCACCAGAAAACTACTAGAGCTCATCAATGAATTCGATAAAGTTACAAGATACAAAATTAATGTATATAAATGCAATGGATTTCTGTATACTAACAATGAACTACCATAAAGAGAAATTAAGGAAACAGCCCTATTCACCATTGCATCAAAAAAGAGTAAAATACCTAGGAATAAATGTACCTAAGGAAGTAAAACACCTGTACTCAGAAAACTATAAGACACTATTGAAAGAAATTGAAGATTACACAAACAGATGAAAAGATATACTGTGTTCTTGGACTGGAAGAATTAATATTGTTAAAATGACCATACTACCCAAGGCAATCTACAGATTCAATGCAATCCCTATCAAAATACCAAGGGCATTTATCACAGAACTAGAAAAAATTTTAAATTTGTATGGAAATACAAAAGATCCCAAAGAGCCAAAACAGTCTTGAGAAAGAAGAATGGAGCTGGAGGAATAATGCTCACTGACTTCAGACTACACCACAAAGTTACAGTAGTCAAAACAGTATGGTACATAGATCAATGGGACAGAATAGAGCACCCAGAAATAAAACCACATAATACAGTCAATTGATCTATGACAAAGGAGGCAAGAATATAAAAAGGAGAAAAGGAGGCAAGAATATACAAAGGAGAAAAGGAGGCAGTCTCTTCAATAAGTGGTGCTGGGAAAACTGTACAGCTACAGGTAAAAGAATGAAATTAGAACATTTTCTCACACCATATACAAAAATAAACTCCAACTAGATTAAAGATTTAAATGTAAGACTGGAAACCATAAAACATCTAGGAGAAAATGAGGCAGAACACAGTTTGGGATAAATCATAGCAATTTTTTTTTTTGCATCTTTCTCCTACAGCAAAAGAAACAAAAGCAAAAATAAACAAATGGGACCTTATTAGACTTAAAAGCTTTTGTACAGCAAAGGAAGCCATCAACCAAGTGAAAGACAACCTACTGAATGGGAGAAAATATTAGCTAATGATATGACTGATAAGGGGTTAATATCGAAAATATATAAAGCAGCTCATACAACTCAACATCCAAAAGACAAACAACCCAATTAAAAAATGGGTGGAAGACCTGAATAGACATTTTTCCAAGGCATCTCATTCTTGATTTGTAATTTGTATTTCCCTTTTTTCCTTGATTAGCCCTATAGAGGTTTATCAATTTTTTATTAATCTTTTCAGATAATCAACTTTTAGCTTTATTGATTTTCTTTAATTTATGATTATTTCCTTTTTTACTGTAGTTCTTATCCTTTATAAATTTCCTGATTTCTACTCTTCTTGGAGTTTATTAAGATGAATAATTAGGCTATTGATTTTATTCTTTCTTCTTTGCTAATAGATGCATTTTTAAGGCTATAAATTTCCTTCTAAGTACTGTTTTAGCCCTATTTTGAAGTATTAAAATGTCATTTTTATCTATGTTTAATTTTGAAATGTTTTACTTAATTTCCAAACATTTGGGAATTTTCTAGTTTAATTCCATTGTGTTAAAGAACATGCTTACAATTTAGTCCTTAGAAATTCATTAAGATTTCTCTTATGCCCCAGCATAAGATCTATTTTGGTAAATATTAATGTGCATTTGATAAAAAGAAGGTGTATTCTGCAGTTGTTGTGTGTAGTTTACTATACATCAATTAGTTCCACCTGCCATTTTTTCACTCAGATGTTCTATATATTTTTTTCTGTTTCTTTTATCAGTAACTGAGATATTCAGATGTTCTATATACTTTTTTCTGTTTCTTTTATCAGTTACTGAGAGAAGTATCTCAAAGTTTAAACTATGACTGTGGTTTTACTTCTGCCTATTTTTCCTTTATACCTGTTGAGGGTGTTAGGTGAATTAGAATATAAGATATTACCTTTATTCTTCCTGCTTGGTTGACCTCTTTTTTATCATTATGAAATATTCCTTTATCTTTAATAGTAATATATCTCATCTTAAAGTTGACTCGGTCTGACATTAATATAACTATACCAGCTTTCTTTTGGCTAGTATTTGCATGGTATATTTTCTGGACATTTACTTTAAATCTTTCTGTCTTCTATGCAAGTTGTGTCTTATAAACAGTTTGTAGCTTTTTTTAAAAAATCCAGCTTGATAATCTTTATCATTTATTTGGAGTAGTCTACTTACATTTCATGCAATTGTGATATATTTTAGTTTAAATTAACTATCTACTTGTCCTTATCTGTATTTTTAAATTTCTATCTTCCTCCTTTTTTTCTTTTGGAGTAAACAAGCTTTTTGTTGTTGTTGTTACTTGTTATTCTGTTTCACCCAACTTTTAATTTGTAGTTATTCCTTCTTTTAACTGGTAGTTAGTATTTTTGAGTTATTACCTTAGAAATTACAGCATGCACTCCCGACCTATTACAGTCCATTATAAATGAACACTTTTACCACTTCCCAGATACTGCAAAGACCTTAAAATACTTTAACCCTTATTTTCCTCATGCCATATATATTACTTTTGTTATGCATTTTATTCTACATATATTTAAAGGCTCATGAGATATTATCATTATTTTAAACAATCAGGTTTCCCTGGTGGCACAATGGTTAAGAATCTGCCTGCCAATGCAGGGGACATGGGTTCAAGCCCTGCTCCAGGAAGATCCCACATGCCGTGGAGCAACTAAGCCCATGCACCACAACTACTGAGCCTGCACTCTGGAGCCCGTGAGCCACAACTACTGAGCCCACGTTCCACAACTACTGAGGCCCACGTGCCTAGAGCCCGTGCTCCACAACAAGAGAAGCCACCACAATGAGAAGCCTGTGCACTGCAACAAAGAGTAGCCCTGCCTTGCTTGCAACTAGAGAAAGCCCGCACGCAGCCACGAAGACCCAACACAGCAAATCAATCAATCAATCAATAAAATTAAGTTAAATTAAAATAAACAATCAATATTCCTTTAAAATATCCCTTTTTACTTCCTCACTTATTTATCCTTTCTTGTGTTCTTCATTCCTTCTACCTTCCCATTCTTCCACTTAGGATTATTTTCCTACTGCCTGAGGAACGCCCCTTCATATATCTTTTAGTGTAGGTCCACAAGTTCCAAATTCCTACTTAGTTTTGCCTGAAAATGTGTTTATTTCACTTCCTTTTAAAAATGAATTTTTACACAAATGTAATTTGCCTTCATTTTTGGAGAATGTTTTCACTGAGTAAAGAATTCTAGATTAACTGCCTTTTTTCAGTACTTTAAAGGTATCACTTAATGAACTTTCAACAATTAGGTTTCAAATAATTGTTTCTTGCATACAAATTTTTTTCTTTAGCTAACTTAACTGAGAACAACTAAGCATCACTCTAAGTTTTAAGGAATCTTTTTCTCATAAATTAAAAACATACTGCTACTTTTTCAGTGACCATTAGAAAGTTCATCCTTGTATTTTAGCTGAAATATTTCTTTTGGTAGCTTCTTATGGTTCATCCTATTTCTACTCTTTGTGACATTCTATAATGAGTTTAATCCCTCTACAACATGACAGTCCTTAAAATATTTAAAGATAGCTATCATGTTCCTGCCTCCCCCTTCAGTCTTTTCTCCAGACTAGACAAATCCAGTCTATTCATGTGTTCTCCATATATTGAGCCAAGTTCCCTTATTATTTCAGGACTTTGCTCTGAATGTGCTCCATTTGTTTGCCTTCAGCAAGCAGGTGACGACTTGCCTGATGTCAGGCAATTTGCAACAATGTTCTTCTATATAAGACCAATTCCCAAGTACAATTCAACTAACTCTGAATTTGGAAATAGATTCTGGGTCAACCTAGTCATGTTTTCTGTACTAGCCTTTGAAATTGATACAAAGAAAAAAGAAGGAAGAAAAGGAAGGGAGGGAGGGAGGGAGGGAGATTAGCACATAAATTTAAATTGTGTTCAATTTATTTTCTGTTTATGGGCAAGTATTCCTTATATCCCAGAGTGTTGCATAGTTTTGTTCACCTAATCTAAGAAAATTAAAAAAAAAAAACTTAGGAAGCTATTATTTGAGAGAGAAAATTTTAAAGTTTATTAAGTGAGCATTTGTAACTGCAGCAGATAGAAAGAAGGGAATATATCCAACAAGGTGAACCAGCAAAGTATGATTTTGTGCATCTTTTCAGTTACCTTCTACAAGTCTTAATAGCAGGAATGATTCATTTTGCTTCATTCAAACTTATATTCTGAATAAAGCTTCATGAAGTGAACTGGTGGTATTTAGTCTTTGAAAAATCCATTTTATTTATAAACTCTCATGAATACAGGCATATTAACATAAAGAAAATATAATTATTACATTGTTGAATGGCAGAGTATTCAAGGTTAAAATCCAAGAATAACTTTTCAGGACTAACTAAGCCTTGAAATATAATTACACAATGTGGCAAACAAAAAAATATTAAAAGGTTTGAAATGAAAGACATGCTAAATGTATATTTGCAAATTGTTTTTGAAAGCTTTCAGTGAAACCCAAGAGTGGGTCAATAATCACATGGGAAGCTATTTATATTGCTGTTTCTGTGCCCTCCCAAGGTTCTGTCAAAATTCTTAATATTTGGACTTTGGTCTGTTTCTTTTTAGCAATCTGTTAGCTTTCATATACAAAGAGAATGCCACTGGGTCACTGTAAGAAGGCTATAGCCACCCTAGTAGTGGGAGTGTCCTATTAGGTTTTTCAAGGCTCAGGGCTAATCAATATTCCTCCCCAAGAACAAGGATGGGTCTACTAAAGCATAAGGTCACCATCTTGGGAACATAAGTCAAGATAACAAACTAAGCTAAGACACTGGTTTAAAAAAATTAGCGCACCAACTTGGCAAACTTTAAAAATTCCAAGACTATTTCTTGCTTCTGGCCATGACGGAGTAGCTTACTTCAGACTGGGGACAACTATAAAAGCTGTATAAAAATTTTAAATATGTGATTCGAAGGCGTCAGTTATTAACCAAGGAAACCATAACTTAGAGGGGCCAAGATTCTGGATAGAAGGGAATTACACTGAGGTGAGCTCCACATTTATCTCTGCTTTTATCCCTGGGGCATTCACCTATTAACAATGTAGAGAAGAGAGTCAGGAAGCATCAGTGTGGGGCTTGCAGCAGTCTCACTCTAATAGGGAGACAGAAGCTGGAGTTTGGGCCTGCCAAGATGGCAGGGACTTGAGGAGTCATGATCTAAGAAAGAGGTAAGCCAGAAACTCTGCAGGCAGTTTCCCCTTTAGGTGTTTGTCAACTCATAAGCTGCCCATACGCAGGGACAATGTTATTTTCTTGGTTCAAATACCACATCAGTTTTCCCCACTGGTTAAATATTAAAGATCAAACTCCTTAGCATAATATATATAACCTCTACTGTCTGGTTTTCCCATTTGTGACAGACACACCCTAAAATGAGCCCACCTCCCGCCATGAGTTATTCACTTGTGAAATCTTTTCCCTGTAATCCCTTCCACTTGACCACAGGTAGAACCTGTGACCTGCTTCTCACAAATAAAACATAGCAAAGGTGAGAGATATCACTGCCGTGACCATGCTACATAATATGGCAGAGATGAAGGAATTTTGCAAATATTATTAAGGTCCCAAATCAGTTGACCTTGAGTTCATCAAAAGAGTGTTCTTGAGGGTCCTGACCTAATCAGGTGAGTTCTTTAAAAGAGGACTTAGGCCTTCTCTAAAGTGAGAGACGTGAAGCAGCTAAGACTCCTTGTGGCTGGCTCTGATGAATTCTACAACCACAGGAATTAATTCTGCCAACATTACGAGCTTGGTAAAGACCCCTGAGATCCAGATGAGAATGCAACTGGTCAAAGAATTGATTATAACTTTGTGAGACCTTGAGTAGAATCCCCAGGTAGGCCGTGTCCAGACTTCTGCCCTATAGAAGCATTGATGTCATATGAAGTTGTATTGCTGTAAGCTGCTAACTTTGTGTTGTTTTGTTATGCAGCCATAAAAAACTAATACACCACTTTTGGCCTCAAATCCCATGTGGCAGTCAGTGAGAACCACTAGTACTGCTCTGACTTTGATATGCCATTTTATACATTCATGTGTTTATAAATATTGTTCCTTTCCCATTAAACGCCCTTTCTTAGTTTTTCTGCCTACAAAAGTTCCACTCATATTTTACTATCCAGCTCAAGCTTCTACTCTGAAGACTTTGTGACCCAGTTGACATCCTTTGGGCCACCACTCTAGGTATTTTTTAAACACCACACTAGCACCTATCACACTGTATTGCACTCAGTTGTTTACATGTGTTACTCATTTATCCATTCCATGAGGTCAAGGAATATAATTCATTTTTGTATTGACAACTGGCCTAACTTAATGCCTAGCTAGAGTAGAGACTCAATAAACATTTGTTAAATGAATGGATTTATATTTGGTTATTGCATTGATTCTTCTTGATTTATAGCCAGCTTCTTCCTAAGTACAGGACCATATTTGATTTGCCATTTTTTTGTATATGCATTCTTTTGAGATTTGAGAGTAAGTATCTGGGACTGAGAATGAAATCAGTAGACTTAGAGAAAGGACCTATATTCTTCTACTCTACCTCCTTCATGATTTTTATGTATTAATCATATCCTCTCTCTCAGCCTTTGGGTTTTCCTTTCTAATAAGATCTTGTCTTCTTGTTCACATGTTTCCTAGATGCTCCAATTCTGGAGCTTCCCCAATTATGTAATCCCTTATAATAAAAGGTTACAGACCTTTTATTGTTCTTCCCCTAGCTCTTCTTTTCATGATCTTCAAGTTCTTGATAGTTCTTCACTGACAAGATGACAGCTTCTCTTTCAGTACTCTTTAGCTGTTAGGGCATTCAAGTTAAGTGGCTTCAAAGCAGTTCACTTAAAAGCAACTTGTTTAAATATCAAACATTCATAAAATGATGTTAGGGAAATTTCCTACAATTATCTACTTCCCTCTCCCAAATCTGTTTCCCTAATTGAGTTAGGAAAAAGCCAAAAGATCAGAAAAGACAACCTCCAAAGTGCCACTTTCTTTCTTGAGTACTGAACTGAGAAGCACAGATCAAAACTTGTAAGTTCTCTGTCTATCTGGTATGAACTATACTATTCTGCCTACTATTGAACCTCTCACTCATTAGTCTGTTTCTTGAAGATGGCATAAACATTTCAATTTGCCTTCTGGGGAACTTATCATAGGACGTGGGAAAGGGAATTGAAGAGCAGTAAAAATCCTGGAATAGCAAATAAATCATTCTTTGGATTCATTAACCACTCCCAAACCTCTATACAGCTTGCTCTGAATTCAACATTTGAACCAGCTTGCCAGTTTTGAGTTCAAGGTGACAGTCTTAGACAAGACTATGCATTATGACTAACAGAGAAACAATGAACACATTCACAGAGTATCTTTATACATGTGTAGCTTATATAGTAATTTAAGGCATGATTTATGCTTTAGTCATTAATATATAAAAGTATTTATAAACCTGGTTGCCTGATATGAAATTGAAACCTATAGCACAGGGAGATCAGCTTGGTGCTTTGTGACCATCTAGAGGGGTGGAATAGGGAGGGTGGGAGGGAGACACAAGAGGGAAGAGATATGGGGATATATGTATATATATAGCTGATTCACTTTGTTATAAAGCAGAAACTAACACACAATTGTAAAGCAATTACACTCCAATAAAGATGTTAAGAAAAAAAAAAGCAATAAATAAATAAATAAGTACAAATAGCTACTTCTCAGTAAACATGATATATTGAATACACACTTTTCCCCTTAACTTCTCTCCAAAATCCCATTAAATTGACATTAAATAAACATGCACAAATAGAATAGGATAGAATAATATAGCAAGAGAAATGTCAACAAAATTTTGGAAGCTGGAAGACAAATAAATGAGTAGTAACTAACTTAACATACTGAAGAAAGGGAAAACTTAAACCATGTCAGGAAACCCACAAGAAATAAGCCTATTCTCCCTATGCAATTCCTGAAACACACAGATATTGAAGATATCAGGTATATCTGAAAATAGGGCTTGGTGTGGGGCTCAAGAGAAAATTGGTGAAAAGCCTACTAAGAAATTCTTCTAGACACCCCCATCCACAGCCTTAATCTTTACTCAGGTATTCCAGGTAGGCAGGCTTGTGTGAAATGTAATGAGACTTCATACCTGAAAACCAAGGGTTAGGTTTGCATTAAGTACACTATAGAGGGATCAGTGTTGGTGAGACCAGGTAGTCCACCTACCACATGGAGATATTTGGACAAAACTGGAAGAAATAACAAATTTGAGAATTATTTTATAGTCCATGTATGAAAAATGAATTTAATTACAAAAAGGTTATGTGTCAATCCCAAAGCAATCCGAAGAGAAATCAATGGGCTATACAGGAGTTCAGCAAAACAGAATAAACTAACAACTAGGAATGCAAGTAATTCTCACTGCAATACAAACAAAATGAGTCTTTGTGTATGGTTCGCCAAAGGCTCCTTAGAAAAGAATGCTTCCAAACTATCAAATGTATGTGGTGGGGAGGAAAGGACTCAAGAGAAGAA
The DNA here is from genome assembly GCF_011762595.2 of Tursiops truncatus. Taxonomy (NCBI): domain Eukaryota; kingdom Metazoa; phylum Chordata; class Mammalia; order Artiodactyla; family Delphinidae; genus Tursiops; species Tursiops truncatus. Next base: position 40,469,344 of record NC_047055.1, read on the forward strand.
ATCCACATAGAAACTCAGAAAAAGTACTACCTAGCGTTCTAGAAAACAGGAAAGAAAATAGCTGAGAAAAAGCAGAGCAACTAATAGTGATACCCCATTTACTCCTATCTGATTTATTTATTTTGGTGAAAAATTCTCTAAAGATTTACAACTTCTCCCTGAAAAATTTAGTTGCATTCTTATAACTCTTTATTTATTAATACATCTTTATTGGAGTATAACTGCTTCACAATGCTATACTAGTTTCTGTTGTACAACAAAGTGAATCAGCCATATGCATACATATACCCCCATATCCCCTCCCTCTTGAGCCTCCCTCCCACCCTCCCTATCCCACCTCTCTAGGTCATCACAAAGCACTGAGCTGATCTCCCTGTGCTATGCTGCTTCCCACTAGCTATCTATTTTACATTTGGTAGTGTATACATGTTGATGTTACTCTCACTTCGCCCCAGCTTCCCCCTCCTCGCTGTGTCCTCAAGTCCATTCTCTATGTCTACGTCTTTATTCCTTCCCTGCCACTAGGTTCATCATTCCCAATTTTTTTTAAATTCCATATATATGCGTTAACATACGGTATTTGTTTTTCTCTTTCTGACTTACCTCACTCTCTATGACAGACTCTACGTCCGTCCACCTCACGACAAATAACCCAATTTCATTTCTTTTTATGGCTGAGTAATATTCCATTGTATATCTGTGCCACATCTTCTTTATCCATTCATCTGTCAATGGACACTTAGGTTGCTTCCATGTCCTGGCTATTGTAAACAGTGCTGCAATGAACATTGTAGTACATGTCTCTTTTTGAATTATGGTGTTTTTAGGGTACACAACCACTGGAGAACAGTATGGAGTTTCTTTAAAATAGAACTAAAAATAGAACTAACCCTTTATTTATACTTCTAGTTTAGCTGCTTGTAGTCAAGTGTCTGTCTTAACAGATTGTTTTTTTGTTTGTTTGTTTGTTTTTTGTGATACGCGGGCCTCTCACTGTTGTGGCCTCTCCCGTTGCGGAGCACAGGCTCCGTACACGCAGGCTCAGCGGCCATGGCTCACAGGCCCAGCCGCTTTGCGGTATGTGGGATCTTCCCGGACCGGGGCACGAACCCACATCCCCTGCATCGGCAAGCGGACTCTCAACCACTGCGCCACCAGGGAAGCCCTTAACAGATTGTTAACCACATATTCCTGGGCCTTGCTTCCAAGTTTTCGACTCAGTGGGCCCAATCATTTTATCTCTAACAAGTTGTCAGGTCACATTGATGCTTCCGGTCGAGGGACCAGACTTTGAGAAGCCCTACTGTAAACCATATCTCGTCTCAGGCTCAGTAGACCTACCTGGCCTCCAGGCAAGCTGGGTCATCCATAAGGTTTCCTTCAAAAATGTGATGTCTAGACTTGAGCAGCGCTGTCTCATAGACAAATAATGTAAGCCACATCTGTCATTTAAATTTTCTAGTGACCATATTAAAAAAGTAAAAAGAAACCGGTAAAGTCAATTTTAATAATATATTTTATTTAACCTGCTATATGCAAAATATTATCATTTCAACATGTAAGCAATATCAATATTTTTGAGTTATTTTACATTTTTCCAACTAAGTCTTTAAAAGAAGTTGTGTATTTTATACATCTAGCACATGTGAAATCAGACCAGCCATGTACCAAGCACTCAATAGCCACATGTGGCTAGTCACTACCATATTGGACATTGCAGTTCTAGATGCTCTACCACTCTCTTTTAAAAATTTGTTTACAAACAAATGAACAAAACAAAACAAACAGAAACAAACATGTAGATATTGAGACCAAAGTAGCGGTTACCAAAGGGGAAGGGGCAGTGGGGAGGATGAAATGGGTAAAGGGCATCAACTGTATGGTGACAGAAGGAATCTAAAATTTTTGGTGGTGAGCATGCTATAAGGTATATAGAAGTAGACATATAATGCTGCACATGTGAAGTTTGTATAATGTTATAAACCAATGTTCTCAATAAAAAATAAGTCTAAAAAACTATTTACATCAGACATTTTAATTTATTTCGGGTTGCAATAAAAATATTTAAAATAGACATACCCAACGGTGGAACGTAATACTTTTAAATGAAGGTAAGGTAGGCCAAAGCAAAAACATTATTGTCCTCCATTCCATCAAGAAATAGCATTCAATGACCAAAATACAATTTATATACATCTTCTTCCATAGATTTATATTTTGTAAATTTACATTACTATATAACAAATAACCACTTTTTATTTGAGTAACAGTAATATCTGAGGTGCTAAAGTACTAGAGAATATGGATCTGAGGAGGCTTCAATAAGATGTTAACATTATATTATGTCATAAGAAGTGGATACTTTCTTCTTGTTATAACAACTTTGGTATTAATTTTGTAATAAATGTTTATTATTGAAAATAGAGAAAATGCAGATGAGCAAAAAGAAGACTATAAAGATTACCTGTAATCTTATACCATTAATTCCTTTTATATGCCCGCCCAGATACTTTTCCTTGCCTATAACTATATACTATTTTTGAAATCAATTGCAATGTACATAATATTTTGTGACTTGCTTTTTTCGATTAACAATATGGAATGAATATCTTTCAATGCATTTATATATCATTCTATAAAATCATATTAAATGGTTGTATAGTATTGTAGGGGCATGCCACAATATATCTAGCCCACTTTTATTGGACACTTAGCATTTTCATTCTTATAAACAACAATGAGATGCAAATGAGATAAAAAGCTGTCAAATTTGGCTAGCACTCCCTAGGCACACTATCCTTCTGCTGATCCCTTTGTGACAAACTTCGCCCCTAAGTAATTACTCCCCAATTTCAATTTCCAGTGCTACCAAACTTTAGAGTATATCAGAAACATCTGGTCTATTTTGTATATATTTTTGTTTTTAATGAAGATCTCTAGGCCTTAGCTTCAAAGTCTGATTCAGCAAGTCTGGTATAGGGCCTAGGGATCTGCATTTACCATAGGCTCTCCAGGTGATTCTATGGCAGGCAGTCCATATTTTGAAAAACACTGCTCTGGTCCTTCTGTCACATTTATAATAAATTCAATAGCATTTTTCATTTACCTGCACACACTGCTCAAGGAAATGCTCTGAAATAAATAAATGCAGAAAATTTATCACTGTGAACCAAATATCTACTCCCAGTAGCCAAAATCTATTTTTAAAGTCCCTATAGTTCTTATTATAACAAAACTAATATTCTAGTACATAATTTCTTCCCTAATATATTTTTAAAGAAGAAATGTGGTTAGTGTTTTGCCTGTTGCAAATGGAAGGCTCTATTTTGCAGCTGGTCTAAAGGCCTAATTTCCTGCAGACATGGATGGCATTTGCAATGTTTTGAATAATCTCTGTAGCCACCATCTCAGACTGCTCCATTGGTTGAACTGCTCTCACCAGACAGGGTGTCCATTAGCTTTAATGGGCATTACTTGGTGTTGTGGTTTGTAGGATTATGCCTGAAAGGGCTGAGTAGTTTCCGTGAGAATCCCTTAACGCTGTTTAAAATTCTATCCAGAAATCAAACGCAGTTAATCAGCCTCTCTCTAGTGGCAGTTTACAGGAAACAGACAATCCAAAGACATCGGCTGCCCAGAGCAAACAAAACAGAACATATCCCTTCCACTTTGTTCAGAGGCCTGAAGTGATAAACCAAGAAGAAACTGATATTCTGAAACTTTGATGAAATCTTGTGAAATATTCCACAGTGGCAGGACAACATCCATACTCCCACATCTGAAGGGAGACAAAGGTTACTTGAACACTGTGCTTCTGCCTAGAAAAATCAAAGGCAACTACCAGACCTTATTATCTTCTAAGAATTATTTTAAAACCCTAGAAAACTCTGTCTCCTCTGGTCGATGGCTTTCAGCCTGAATGCAAACAAAATAAACGATTTTTAATGATATATCGATACACCGTGAGCCTTGCCACGAAAAGCAAAAAGAAAGGCCACACATAGTCTTACAAGACGTAGCCTCTGTGTTGCTTATACAAATAAACCCTACCTCATAGTGACTTTTTTCTTATTCTGAATCGCACTGGCCCTGATAGATACAGTCTTACTCTTACTATCCCCTATTGCTTAAATAATGTATCAGAATAATTTTCTAGTTCTTTCAAGATCCTATATTGGAAGATTTCTGATTATAAGGATTATGTCTGACACTTCTTTCGTATCTCCATTGGCACAGTCACAGGTACATGGTACTTGCATAATAAACAAATGAAATTGTACCACACATGCATGTATGCGTACACACCCTCATTCTGTGAACTTTTCTGTTTTTTCTTAAGCTGTTAAACTTTTTGCATACTGGTGAATAATGGGGCTTTAATCTGGGCCAGTGGGCTCAAGACTTATTAGGGATAAGTTAATTTCATTAGCCCAGCATGCTTGGCCCTAACATGCTTTATCATATTTACTAATAGACACACACATAGAAAGTAAGTATTTTCACTGTTTCTGAAAGGAAGGCACTCCTGAAATGAAACCTAGCCACTACTGGAAAGCGACAAAGTAATACAGTATCCATATCTAAGTCTCATGGTCATACTAATTTGCCTGCAGCATGCTTTATAAACATTTTTTACAAAATAATACTTACACTAGTCCACCAGGGAAAGGACAGGATTGTCTTTTAAAACTAGAATTATGCAGCTAGAGGTAGACAGAGATATGTGGTAGAGTAGAAAGCACACTGGACTGTGACTCAAGGGATAGTGTTCCATTCCAGGATGGACAAGTGACCTTGAACAAGTCATATTACCTCCTTGGGCTTCAGTTTTCTCATCTGTGAAATGAATTATGCACTAGATTTACTCATTCAATATATTTTTAATGCCTACCAGGACCTCTTTTAGGTGTTAGGAATACAGCAGAAAACAAGAAAAAAAATCCTTGCCCTCCTGAGCTTACATTCTAGTGAGGGAGAAAGACAATTAACTTCTAAAAGATTTGAAAATGATAATTTTAGATACTGACAGGTGATATGAAGAAAAAATGAACACAGTTAAGGGGATACAGAGGGAGGGGAGGAGGGAGGGAGAATGAAGAAATGGCAAGATAGGTTGGGGAAGACCTCTCTGTGGAGGTGATTTCTGAACAGAGGCTTGAATGATAAGAATGAGATGACTGTGCAAATAGCTAGAGGAAGAGTATTCCAGGCAGGGGGAAGAGAAAATGTAAAACCTGTGAGTGGGAAATGAGCTTCATCTTTTCAGATAATGGGAAGAAGGTCAGCATAGCTAGAGTGGAGTGAGCCAGGAGGAGGCTGGTAGAAGATGAGAGGTAGGTGGAGGCCAGATCATACAGGGGCTTTTAGATCATGGTGAGAGGTTTGAATTTTATTCTATACATCACAGAAAATCTTTACAGGGTTTTGATCCAGGAATGACATGATCTGATTTATGTTTATAAAAGACAATATATTATAGTTAGGATAAGAGTGGAAAGATGAGTAAGGAGGCCACTGCAGTGAGACATGGCTTGGCCTGCGGTCATGATAGTAGAGAGAGAAAATAAAACAGATTTGGGATTTGTTTAACTGAGGATGAGTCAATAGGACTTGCCAACTGATTCATTAGATGTGGAATATGAGGGGAGAAAGGAGGAATTAAACATGACCCTTAGGGTTTGGACCCAAACAATAATTGTCTAATAATTTTTGTTTCAGACTTTTCACCCATGTTCATAAGTGAGATTGGACTATGCTTTTCTTTTCTGCTTCTATCCTTTCCTGGTTTTATGAACAAGGCTATACTAGTCTCATAAAGTGAGTTGAGCGGCTTTCTTTCTTTTTTCCATTTTCTGAAATTGTTAATGCAATTTGGATTGTATTATCCTTGAAAGTTAGGGGAAATTTGCCAGTAAAATCATTCAATCACCTGGATCTGGAGTCTTTTTTTGGAGGAGGGTGCTTAATTTTTACTATTAATTCAATATATTTAAGCATATTGGTTGATGAAGGTTTTCTAATTTTTCCTGAGATAATTTCGATAAATTTTATATTCTATTAATATGTCCATTTCATTTGTTTTCAACTTTAAACTTGCTCCATAATATTCTCTTCTGATTTTTTCAAATCTTTGTTTTATCTATCATTACTTACTATTTTCATTCCTAATATTACTTGCATGTGTCTTTCTCTCTTTTTTTCCCTTCCGTAGGTCAAGAAACCTCATGCTTCAGTCTTAGAAGTAGAAGGCTGCAAGGAAATTATTCAAAGATCTGCAAATATATCAGTTTAATAGAACACCCCAGTCATTTCCATTCTTTCTTTTTGTGTAGTGGTCTCACAAATTAGATGCATGGGTGGGTATATAGGATGGGATGCTATGAGAGTGGGGAGGGTTATACAATTTAAAAAAAAACCTTTAGGAACAAAAGAGAAACAAGAAAACCCAAGATATCACTTTATCAGGTTCTAAAAATGCAAGTTTGCTATGCTGACCACATACAAAGGGGAAATTCAAATATTTAAAATACATTCAGAGACGTATTTTTCAATTTAGAGCAGAACTATCAATAGAGGAACAATTTACCCAGTGACCATCAACAATGGCCATTAGTTGGTGATAGGATAGTATACAAATATAAAGAGAAGAGCATTTGCAAATTGAAGGCAAGAATACACAAGAAGTTTTGAGTTACTTTCTGACCCAACCATCTTCGTCTCCTTGGACTCAACAATCCACACAATAGATGAAAGCTTAGAATCGAATGTTCTGAGTTTTAATCCTGGCTTTGACACTCACTAATTGTATGACTTAGAACAGAACACCACTTATCCCTTCTGTGTTTCATTATCAACATCTGTAAAATAGGGATAATATAACTGACTTTAAGGAGTCCAGGAATCCTAGAGGATACCCACTATTTGCCTTCTGTTACAAGCCAGCTCAATCACCTCCAGAGAGAGTTAGTTATTTAGCTTTTACTGTGGTGTTTATATTTCTAAGTCTTTCCAGAGTTCATTTCCATTGAAATCCTAAGGGCGATTTATCTTAGAAGGTTTTATTTTTTTAAGAACTCATCTTGGGTAGAACTAGAATTATTGGGGAGAAGAGAGGCAATAACATCTAACCAACATATTTAAAGGTGACAATTCAGTGTGTTGGCTACTGAGCTGACTACATTTAATGAAAAAGAAATTATCACCACAATTGGTTACTTAGCCTTTTCTAAATATGAGCCCTTAAAATAGCTTACTTCTACCCTTTAAAGACTCACAAATTAGTAGCAAATCCATAATGGAATAAAAAGATTTGGGGTATTGCACTGAATACCATCAACCTTTAAGGCCCCTCCCCAGCCAAAAAAGCTACAACTCTAATAGAACAATGAACTTGATGAGCAGTATTTAATTTCCCACTGTATAGTATTTAACTAAATTACCTCACATCAATTGTAAAATGTATTGATGCTCTTTTAAAGAATACCCTTTTCAGTCCCTTTGGATAGTGTATATACTTTATCATCAGTTGATCTCCTCCAGAACATTTACTACAATTTATAATCTGTTTTCTTCCCTTATTTTGTATTTGTTAATTGCCTTTCTCATTAGAGTTTAATGAATAAAATATAAAAGCGTTTAAGATTTTTAACCTGACATTTTTATTCTCATTGGCCAAGCTAGGAATTGACTGTTATCTATAACATCAGTAATATTTCTAGAATAGACAGATAGATAGCACATATCATAAAAGTTATTATTCATTAATTACAGAGCTGCCATTCTGGAACTGCAATGTCATTTTGTGCTAAATATAAAACCTGTTAACTTGAAGCTGAGAGAATTTTTAAAAGATAATTAAATACTTAGATACTGGAGTACTTCATTTTAGATCCAGATAGAATTTTCAAAGTTAACATCAGTTTTACTAGCTGAAATGGATCCAAAATAGACCAGTTCCTACTAATTTAGAGAACTGTTTTTCTCACTCCCTATGAGGACTCACCCAATCTGTGTCAGAGTTCAAAGAACAAAAAATTGTCTTGGTTGATGTAATTTGGAGGTTAACAGTGGTAATTTGTGAAAAACAACATCTCAGAACTTTTTCCATTATTGCTTAATCTACTGTGTCAAAAAGTACTTTACTTGCTAAGAATTATTTTTCACCTCCCCTGTCTCTGTTATGTCAAAGGTCAAAGGTGGCTAGGAAGACAAAGTTCAATTTCCTTTTGGTCTCTGCAGTCCCCTCCGGAAAAACAAGATGCTACTTCACTTCCATAACATTCATACCAGGAGAAAAAGGTTGAAAAGAAATTCATGGAAATGGCAAGTATAAAGAAGCTTAGTCCTGGGTTTGGAATCTGATGATAGAAGGGAACAGCTAATTGCGGTTCTCAAGAGTCAAAGAATAAGAAAGAATAGGATGCAGAAATCTCTTCATTAATATCTCACAGGACAGGGAGATACTATTTATATTATAAAGCAAAGATAAAGATATCAATGTAATATAGGCAATCTTGGGAATAAGAAACACTAGCATTGCTGAGTGCCTAACATGTGACACATACTATACACACTTTGTGGTATTTAATCCTCACAATGACCTTGTAGCATGGGAATGGTTAGTCTCATGTTACAGGTAAAGAAACTAAGATGCATAGGATTTAATTTACTTGCCTGAGATCACACAGGTAATGAATGGCAGGTCTAGATCACACAGGTAATGAATGGCAGGTCTTGTTTCAGTGTCCCCATGCCAGCTATGCTGTTTCCATAAGGAATTCACTAACATATCACTATGGGACAAAGTGTAAACTAAGTTTTGGGCAACGAAGGATTACCAGGTGCTGAATAGAGCTCTGCCAAAGCAAGTGGGCTCTCAAACTACATAGCCTGATGGAAAGTAACCAACTCCCCTATCGCCTGAAAATTAGAATATACTCAGATAAGTCCTGGGTCATTAAGTGGGGCACATTAACATAGTGAAATGAATAAACAAATGAATAACAAAAGGCCCTACAGTTAAGTGGTTCTCAAATACAAATGGGTGGAATTCTATTCCCTCCTTGAGAATCTGATGCACAGTAAGAATTTGCTCCCTAGAAAAATAGCCCTATATGATAACAACATTTTAAAAAACAATTTTAGGTACTTTCTGGTCTCCCTGAAGCCCCATGTGGTAGACTGAATCATTGCTCTCAATCCTTTTCCTTTCCTTCCATTCATGTCCTTTGCCATAGGACTTTGTAGCTCCCCCAACTAGAGGCAGAGAATATTTCCTTGTGCCATTCATGTTGGCCTTGGCCATCTGATTTGCTTTGGCCAATGTAAGTGGCATAATGCCACTTCCAACTATAGCCTTTAAGAGCCACTACATGCTTCTGCTTATCCCTCTGGCATTCCTGCCATTACCATGAGAAGAAAATGCCCCAAGTAGGCTTTTGGTCCAAGAAAGATGAGAAACATGTCTGGTAGACCTGGGCTCAACCTGCAGCTTAGAGCTCAGCCCAGCTGAGCCCAGCCTAGATCCGCCAACATCCAACTGACTTGCAAATGTATAAATGAGAATAAACGATTGTTGTTTTTAAGCCAGTGAGTTTTGCAGTGGTTTTTACTGCAGTATTATTGCAGCAATGGTTTACTATTATACTCATTCATAGGACTTCTCCCCATCAAGGGTCTAGATAAGCTAAGAACCTCTGCTCTAGAATGTTTTATTATGCAAGTCCAGTGTGCTTCTCTATGCTGTACACACATTTTTGAAAATTAGTGTCTAAATTCAATTTTATATAAATCAAATGCTATGTTTCCCACCAACGTACATTATAATGTCTCAGGGTTTTATCCTTATTTCAATGATCATCACCTGGCAGCAATTCCTAACACTTCAGCTTTATGTCTTTCTGCTCCTCAGTTTTCTCTGATGAGTATTCAATGACCAACAAACATATATTTTAAGTATGAAGGGAGAACCTCTTTAAAGGAACCCTGCAGGGAATCCATTTGTAAGTTGAAGAATCCTTCTGTAATGGGAACAATCTTCTCCTTGTTTATCTCTTTGGTATGCTTGAATTTTTGACACTTGGGTCTCTGAAAGCAGGGTACCTAAATTACCAAGCCTGCTTCTAGGCAAAGTGCAGCATTTATCTTGATACAAAATAAATAATACTATTTGTTACATTTTGGTTGCTGAAAATTTAGTGTGATACTTGGATCTCATTCCACGTGAGCAGTGTTTATATAAATATCTCTGCAACAGAAGTCAAGGTATATGACTGAGAAGCCTCCATTTCTGGTTTACATTTCTTTGTAGGAAGAAAGAAAACCAAACATACAAGGTATGGTTTGGCAGAGTCCATTGCATTTAGATGCCCAATTTATATTTATGGAATTTAATTGGCAGAAAACTAAAATAAGTTCTGGTCCCAGCTCTGTCACTTACTAACTGTGTGACTATGGGAATTTGGATAGGTTTTGAGGAAGAGAAAGGACATTATAGGCAGAGAAATGGTCTGCACAAGGACATAAAAGAAGGAATGAGCATGAGGTATTCAGTGAGCAAGGAGGAGACCAGCCAAACCAGAGAAAGATTGTAAGGGTAAGAAGGAAGGCTACAAGAACACATAATTATGTATGGCATAAAATGTTGGAAACATCACCTACAGATTCACAGTCAATACCTGAAATGTTGGGTCAGTTTTCCTCAGAACACAGAAAGAACCAGGTAGAATCAAAGAGAGACTGTCTTTTGTATTTCCACTCATACTCTTAATTTAAACTCCAGAGGTAGTTTCCTTTTCTATGAAACTATGAATCTATGAATCTATTCCTTTTTTATGAATCATTCCCTACGAGAAGATAATTCTTTGGAGCTGAGAACAACAAGCAAAATAAAATGTATAATGATATTCAAAATAAAAATGTTATTGAGATTATAGCGTGCATGTCACTCAATAGAAAGACACAGGAAAATATATTCAGGAGCAATAAACTTCAAGTTAAATAAATAGCATTAAAGCTTATAACAAAATTACAGACAAGTAATTCAAGCTCTCTCAAGGGCCTTCCATACTTCAAGTAAAACATCTTCCAATTATCATTAAAAGCCCTTTCCAATTTTCACAGTTCATCTATAATAGGCTGATTGTAAATGTAAAATGTATGGCTCAGGTAGTGCTACATAGTAAGCTGTAACCATAATCTCCTGTGTAATGACAAGCAATTGGAACAGCAATACTACTACTTAAGCTATTTAATTCAGATTGCTTGGCATTTATGCTGATACTCCCGCTGAAGGGAAAAAACACAAAATATGATACTAAACAAGTATATTCTGATTATTAATCTTTTATCACACAAAACATCCACCAAAAAAGAAATCAACAGCAGAAAAAGAAACAAAATAATTCTTTGACTACACTGTTAATAGGAGAGTATCATTTTCTTAAATGTATTTGCCACATTATCAATGGAATGCCCACAGGGAAAAATTTAAAAAAAAAAAAAGAACAAAAGAAAATGTTCAGCTCAGAGATTAAAACAAAGAATCCAAGAAAAGGTTTGTAGATGTCTGATCTTTAAGAGCCTTCATGGAGGGAAAAAGTTGATTTTAAAATTTCATTATATAGTGTCATTATTCAAAATCAGCAGGGAATAAGGAGACCTGGCTTCATATCTAGTTTGCTAAGAGTTAAGCAAAGTGCAGACATTTCTGCCTAGACATGGAGGTAGCAGTGAAGGCCGATTTTGGACAAGTCAAGTGGTGTTTTGGAGCAAACTTGAGTTTTACAGGGATGTCCATAGCCCCAGGGGGCCCAGTGGCCTCCTCATCAACGTATGATTTAGTCTTTTGGGACCCTTCTCTTTTGTTATTTCATTCATAAACACAGCCACTTCTTGACTCCCTACTATATGCTAGCCTCTGCTAAGTCTCTTCCTTCAAGAAGCTTAACTTCTAGTAGGGTAGACAGCTATACAAGTAAAGGAAAGAGAGATCACACCTACCTAGAAGATGAGGGTGAGGGGAGTTGGGAAGAAGTCAGTATTGTCTTCAGAGATAAACGGACCCTTGAGTTAAGTCTTGAAAGATGGATAAGGGTTCTCCAGGCAGCGAAGAAGAAGAAATTCCAAGTAGAGGAGATAACAAAATCCTAGAAGTATGACCAGTCATGGTGTTTTGGAAGAACTGCAGTTATGCCTAATTAATAGGTCTTGGGTTTAATCCAAAATCCTCATTTACCTTGAGAAATTCAATACAACCCAAACACCCTAATATCTGGCAATTCTCAATATAAAGGTTTTATAATATCCAAGTCCTATCTATGCAACATTGCATCACAGATAAATAACTTGATTTACTAAAGAACAAAAGAAACAGAAGGATAAATACCTTCAACCAATATCAAATATGTCCGGATCTTATGACTTGAAGACCAGAGGCTATTGATAACCTTCCATGTTAAGGCTGAGGTTCCAGCTCCCCCCTATAGGAGTGGCTGCTCAGGAGAGAGAGCTTCCTTATAGGACTTCTACTGGCTTACAAATAAGACCTTCTCATAGAGTTTGAGGAATGCTTCCAAAATCTAATTTTAATGATATCTACTTCTTGTGTGCATACATGCAATGCCTCATGGGCCACTGTTCCTGGAAATTCTCTCTCCCTCTCTGGTTAGGGAAGTAGAGTCAGCACTTCTTTCTCCCAGTAGCTCTAGAGCCAGGGGCATGTAAATAGTGTGTAGAACTTCACAACAGTACCTTCTTAGCCTAGCTGTCTTCCAAATCACTGTAAAATTCACTCACTCTTGGAGTTGTCTTTTCCTAAATAATATATAGCTAGTTCAACATTCACTTTTCAGTCAATGTCAGAAGGTATTAGGCTAGCTAAAGATCTTTTAAAAAATGTGTTCACAGCAATGTCATGTTGCTAATGTAGTCCTTTGGGTAAAGTTTATCATTCCTGACTCTGTGTCTTTTTACCTCAGATGAACTGTGAGAAAGTACTAAAAAACAATGTGGAAAAATGGTTTTTGATTATTTCCTTCACATAGCCAAGCTCAGTCCTGATTTGTGGAGTTTAGAGTGGTACAGTGGGTGAACAAAGACAATCTAGTGGAGATCAAACTAGCTTCTCTTTTTACTCATGGAAGGAAACCCATAGTATGATTTAGCCAAAAAGATTCCAAATAGTCTTTTTCAATGGCCATTCCAGATAAACTAAGAAAAGGTTGAGAGCCTAACTTCACCACATTATTCCTATATGGAACTCCTACATTCTCTCATCCAGGGCCCTCCTCCTCTCCCTGGCCCCAAAATAAATATTTCTGCAGAGTATGGCATACACACTTTGGTCTTTGAGTTGCTGTTTTTAATGCACTTGATCTCTTATAAATGTGTTCACAGTAGTACTATGTCTCTTAGACATGAGATTCCCAGAGAGCAGAGGTTCATTCTCTGCTATTTCTTAGTATAATTAATGTACCACAAAGCAGCACGAACAGCAAGGTTCTTAATCAATGCCTTAATACTTTGGGATTAGTGTATAACTAGGTTGACCATGTAATTGATCATTCAAACTGGAACACCTGTGAGAGTGAATGGGGACACTATTAATTATGCTAGGACGAGAGGTATAAACCAGGACTGTTCTGGGCAAACCTTGATGATATTGCCACTCTTCTGATCCAAAAGAAGGATTCCCCCTTGCCAATAGCCAAATTAATTTCTCGTGATCATGAGTAAGACAGTATTTTGAGTTGGACATTTCTTCCAAATGGAGAAAAAGTATATCCTTCCAGAATGACTCCAAAAGAATAAAATTGGGTGTTTCCACTCATATATACTGAATTCTCTTTGTAGATATTGTAAGCTGGTCAGGTGCCTCTCTTACACTAAATTTTTTATTTATGTCTATGACACCTCATCTCAAATCTGATAGAAGTAGGTACATATAAGCAATGAGTAAACAGTTAGGAAAAAACAATGGGAAGTTCTTGCAATAAGCATCTATTCAGCTTTTTTTTTAAAGGTTGCCACATAGAGTCATTAGTTCATCAAGCATATTTGCATTTCCAGGAATATAATTGTTTTTTCATAAATCTGCCATTTGAAGCCAAGCAGCCAAACCTTAATGCATTTATCAAAGGAGAAGCCGTGAATTAGCTTTTTCAAGAGAGGGTTAACCAGTTTAAAAAAACCCCACAGACCTGATATCTATTCTTCTCTCTTGCCATATTTATTTTATCTGATTATCCATCAAGTACTCTAGCAGCTACATGCTTCAACTCTCTAGGAAAATCTCCCAAATAAAACCTTTTTGCTGAAATTGAGTTAACAAAAGATATATTTGTTTGTATGACAGTAAGCTGAGAATGAACACTTAAAAGATGTATCTCAGACTCGAATCCCCTTTTGTTTATTTTCTGTTTGTTCTCTTCTCTGCTGTTGCCATAGTACCAAAGCAACAACAGATCATAAGACTAACAGAAATAATGGAGAGAAAATCCAGAGTGTGATTAAAATCATTTGGTCCTGGCACTGGCTGTATAGACAAAAGATGATGTCTGAAGTAATTTTTCTATTATATTATGCCATTTTGTTAATGTCATTTTAGTAACTGGATATGGATACATTAAGTCCTCCCCTGATTTATACTCCTTCCAATCGTGCTAGCATAAACATCTAAAACTATCCTTTTTTTCTTTTTTGACAACTTACAAAGGGGTGAGGGAGAGGTGGAGAAACAATATTCTAAATCTAATGTTCAAATTATATTCAGGACAAAAGCCCAAAGCTTCAGCCAAGGTACACGAAAGGCAATACAGCAAAAGGTCAACCCCAGAACTTTGTTTTCCTAATTCTTACTTGAAATAAGAATTAGAAAATATATACCTTTTATTCCATTTTTAAGTTCAGTTTAGCTTGGTGTCACTTGCAACTGTGAATGCTATCATACCCATACTTACTTGTCTCTCATTAGGCATGCTACATGAGGTGCATGTGCCTCACAGTAGTCCTCGTAGCATAAAATCAACACCAGTGACCCCAAGGAATCTCTTTTGTTCCACCAACCCTGCACTGATCTTTCCAACTTTTATTAACACCATCCCACTCTCATTTATATCCTCTACTAAAAATCTGTGCATGGAGGCACACAAGCACACACCCAGTGAGATTCACCACCCAAACCAGTTTCCATGGAAACCAAATAGCTCACTTACCGAAAATTAAGGCCTCAGGTCTCCTGCAGAATTTTCTTTGCTAACCTCTTCCTCTACCCAACCCCACCACCGCCTACCACTTTCAGATCCCAAAGCCAAGAACTGGAGCTTATATTCAAGGCTTAAGACTAGCCCAGTTAAGTCTTAAGATGAACTCAATTTCGCTTTAAGAAAACTCAAATGGAATGACACAGGCAGAATAAAGTTAACATTTATCATTGCACTTCCTGTGTGTTCAATGTCTTTAAATTTTTCTTCACTTTAAAAAAGGTTCTTCTTTAAATAGCCAGCAACCCTACTGAATGCAAACAGAATATGACTTATAAAAGTGATGTCTATGGTACTTTTTGTGGTCAAGGTGGTTCTAGTGGCAAAGTGACAGGCACTATGATGCTTGGAGCCGCTTTTGATGCACTTACTGTTGACTTTGTATCTGCAGAAGTAGATCTGCTGGCTTTAATTTCTTGTCCCTGCTACTTCAACAAAGAAAACATAAGAAGCATCCAGCTAACCTATCACGCATAATTTTATAGTAGATTAATGATGGCTACAAATTCTTTGACACATCTCCCATTGAGAGGTGGGGTTCATGTCCTTTTTCCATGAGTTTTGGTAGACTCTGTATTTTGACCAATACAATATGAGGAAGTGACTGTGCCAGATTCTGAGCCCAGGAATTTAAAGATTGGCCGCTTTCATTTCTTATGTCTTGGAACACTTGCTCTAAGGGAAACAACTATTGTATAAAAATTCCAACTAGGGACTTCCCTGATGGTCCGGTGGTTAAGACTTCGCCTTCCAATGCAGGGGGTGAGGGTTTGATCCCTGGTTTGGGAGCTAAGATCCCACATGCCTCGGGGCCCAAAAACCAAACATAAAACAGAAGCAATATTGTAACAAATTCAATAAAGACTTTAAAAATGACCCACATCAAAAAAATCTTAAGAAAATTCCAACAAGGCTGAGACAACCACCATTCAGTGATGAAGCCCGTGCTACCATGTGGAGAGGCCACATGGAAAGAGAAATGTCCAGCCTGCCCTCGGCTTTCCTGCTGTCCCAACCTAGGCCCTAGATACATGTGTGAAGAAGCTATCTTGACATTTAATCTTCAGATGGTTCCAGCCCTAGTCATCTGTAATTGTATGAGATCCCAAGTGACAAGTGATCAACAATGACTAGTTAATGTATAGAACCATAAGAGATAATAAATTATTGTTAAAGCCATAGGTTTGGGGATGCTTTGTTATTCAGCAATAAATAACCAAATAGCTTCCAACAAAAGGGAAATATTTTTCTTGATTGATCATTGAAAATGGGTACTTATTTAGAAGGAAAAAGCCACCTCATCAATTTGTTTTTCTCATACTCCTTACACCAACCTATGTCCCTTCCAACCTTCAAATTCCTCTTAAAATGTTTTAAAAATATATATCTGATACCAGGCCTTACCTTTGTATTATTTTCCTGCATTTCCTCAGCATTTGTGTATTATATTTGCATATTTCTGTAAGCATATTTACATCTTGCAAATAGTAACATTCTTTTACAAAATGAGATGTTCATTTTTTTTTAAGGAGAACAAGTATTCCATAAAGGAAGTATGTAAACCTGAATATAAAAAATAGGACTTCACACACAGTAGAATATTTTTCCTTTAGTATTAAACTTGGGTTTTTCACAAAACTGGCATTTTTTTAAAAAAAAAATAAAGTTTTACTGTGTCTCTCTTTTTTTTTAAGGCCACTTATTTCTCAGTTTCTCTAAGAGTAACAGGAGATTCACCTCCTTCCCTTGTCTCAGGCTTTCCTGAGCATACACCTGAAGTCCACCTTCTCATTTCAATAGCCCTGCATGGGGAAATAGAGAGCAGCAGATACTCCCTAAGGTTGTATTGCATCTCTAGTTGTGAAATAAGATGGATAATTTAACTACAAGTTTATTCAGGAAAACAGCCACTTTTCAGTAGATAAGCATTTTCCATACACTCTTCCTAGAGTCTATTTAAATCTTACAATAAATCACTGGCTTGGTACCTGCATACACCTAAACTACAGAGCATGGCATGCAAAACAAGATCAGATTGCTGAAAAGCAGACCTTAATCTATGGAAACTATTTCTCTTTGTTCCGTGTATTACAGCATTAATTCAATAACATTTCTAAAATGGAACTGTGCTTATATAAGCAGATAAATAATTAGAAAGCATATAAATCATTACTTCCTAATGTGACTACAACAAGATTCAATGCAATTTACAGATAAATATGAGAAATGACTACTTCTTTTTACTGAATTAAATCCAGCAACATTTCTAAGAAGAGAAATGAATACTCCCATGTTCACTGGCAAAGAACATAATCGTAAAGAAAGATAAATCTCATTTTTCACCCATTTAAAGTATTCCCTGAGTGAGGGGGAAATAGCTGGAAAATTAACATGTTTACTCTTAATTAATAAAATGCCATCTTAAGATGAGAAGACAACCCTTCACTTTACGAAAATCTCACTTTATGTAGAATAAAGTTGAAATGATCAAAATGACTTTGTGTAAAGTCTGAGTCTCAAACTGCCTTTAAAAGGATATAGTACTGTTGGGACTTCCCTGGCCGTGCATTGGTTAAGAACCTGCCTGCGATGCAGGGGACACGGGTTTGAGCCCTGGTCGGGGTAGATCCCACATGCTGTGGAGCAACTAAGCCCATGCGCCACAACTACGGAGCCTGTGCTCTGGAGCCCGTGAGCCACAACTACTGAAGCCAGTGCGCCTAGATCCCGTGCACCTACAGCCTGTCCTCCACAACAAGAGAAGCCACTGCACTGAGAAACCTGCGCACTGCAACAAAGAGTAGCCCCCGCTCACGGCGACTAGGGAAAGCCCACAAGCAGCAATGAAGACCCAATGTAGCCATAAATAAATAAATACATACATATATACATAGTTATTTAAAAAAAGGATATAGTACTGTTAAACTTCACTACATATTAATAACCATTAGGTAAAATGAGGTGATTACTGAAACATTTAAGACTCAAAATCAGTCTATGTCACTGAATACTGTGAGAAATAAATCATAAATAACCTATAAAAATCAATCATGGGACCCAGAAGTTGAAGGCACTTTGAAGGATTGCTTATTTTATTGGGGCTTTGATTTGGGAAAACAAAAAGCTATAGTTTTATGACAGAATTGTTTAATTGGTAGATACTACACTTCCATAAAAACATATTATTTCTAATAGTTTACATTATAAGAGTCACAAAGACCTATCCAAACTAAAGGAAATTTTGATTTTTGTGATTTACTAATTACTTAGTTTCTGTTTTGTAAAATGTGTCATGAAGTTCTGTCTTCTTGCTTAGGAAATGGCTCTAAGTGGTAAACTTAGATGATGGAAATAAGTAGAAATTTGGAGGAAAGACCATCCCTTTGGAAAATAATGGATGTAGGAAACAGTCTTATGGTTCAGAGTTTCTACAAGAAAATGCATCCCAAGTTGGTATAAAAAGTGAGTGGAAAAATGAATGTTATCTAATTCCTGGAAGGTCTATGTATGGGATGGTAGAGCACTCAAAAGGTTATATATTCAATGGGACTATGCTTTTTCTCTTAAGAAGTCCTAACTCCTACTAACATCTTGGGGGGTTAGGAGGGTGCCAATCTCTGGCAGAACTTTCCTATAGAAGCTACTCAGTAGCTTGCCATGGGAGAATGTGACCAACTTACTAGGCTAAGGCTATATGTCCCCAATCCTAAGGTTTTCCTTCATAATTTGTTCCAGGCATTCTTTGAAGAGAAACCCAATCCTAATTAACAGAGAAGATAACTGGCATATTTGTGGCTGACCACAATTACTTAAAGAAGTAAAGAGTAGCAGAGGGAAAGGAAAATATTGCAAAAGAGAATTTGTGGACTCAGCAGGGAAAAATGAAAGGTACTACAGTTTGATTACCAAGCAATCAACTCACTACACACTACTATACTTTTCACATTATCCTAATTGATTGCCAACTTCACCATCATTCTCTGCTACCTGGAAACCATTCCTTAGGTAATTCAGTCTAGACTTAGTCTGTCTTGAACAAGCATGTTTATAATTTTGAATATTTCTCACTGTAAGTAAGTCTCTACCTTCCTCCCATCTCACCAAAAAGAACCCACACAAATCATACGACTGTAACCTACAAAACCAAAGATGCTGTCATAAAACAACTCATGATATCTAAACTCATACCTGCTTAGAGGATGAAGTCAAATGGCTACATTTACAAAATACAACATATCATGCCAACAAGAACTAATGCCATAATTTGCACCAGATCTGGGCAGCTTGAAGTATCTGGAAGAAGTAGGCTTCAGGCAAGAATTTAATGTTGTATAGCCTATTGCAAAGGAAAATAAAGTTCACTCAACAAAGAAAGCCCCAAGTAACTCAATAAAGAAAACAACATACTACTCTTGAAATTGAAACTGCTATGTGTTGAACAAGTTGTCAATTGACACAAATGTGATACTTGACTTTCTAATTAACATTGCCAGAAAATGCACAGGCAAAAGAGCAATCAACTCTATGGAGCAAGACTATTTTGTTCATTCCTGTATTTTTTCCACTAGTTCTGCTTGGTCTCTTTTATAGATTAATGTGTGCGTTTGTTTTTTCAACTTTGCATTCAAAAACAGAAAGAGAAAAGGTGGCACTAAGGAGAATTTTCAATAGTTTGGAGTCACATGCCCTTAGGACAATTCCACTAGCAATGAATTGTTACACAATTATTTACACTGACTACGACAATAAAAATAGTGAATCTAAAATCAAACAAAAACATTAATCACAAAGGATCCCATTCTTTCTGAATGGTATGTTTTATACAGCTTTGTGAGTAACTCCTAATATATATCACATCAGTAAAAAGAACTTATTAACTGTGGGGCTGGCTCAACTGGAAATCAGAATGCAGGTGATCGTTTGATTCACTTAACATCTTCCTCTGCCACATTTCCCTTGATACTGGTTTTGTCTTACCAATTTCAGGTACGCATACCCCATATATTCTTTGAACATACTCCCATCAAAATTTGTTCATTTAAAAAGAGAACCGACAAAATACATCTATGTTAATGCCCAGTAATATTTGTTATAATTAGACTTCCAGATATATCTGCCCTTTAAATAGAGAACAAGAAGCTTCAAGCCAAAATAAAGTGTTTCTAAATTTTAAGATTTTAGCCATTAGCAATCCAGTAGGAAAGATATTTGGGGAGCAAAGAGACCTCCTGGAGCCCCTAAAATTACTTGGAATACTCCTGAGATTAACCATGACTGTCTAGATGTACACAACAGTGTTTATATTTTAGTTTAGAACCAAGTTCCAGAAGAGAATTCCATACCCTATGACACCTACCTTTGAGAAAATCATAGCAAAGCTGATAGCATAGTGGACAAGAACATAAATGTGGTTGAGCAAGTTATTTAACTTCACTGTGCCTCAGTCTCTTTATCCTTGAAATGTGTGTAATCAAAACATCTACTTCATTGGGTCACTGTGAAGATTAAAACAGATAGTAATATATAAAGCACAGAGTACAGTGCCTGCAGGATATGAAGCACTGGACTAACCATGGTTATTATTATAATTTTACTCACATATAAGAAATTCAGAAAACCACTGAACTGTCATATCAAGAGATAATAAAGTATTTATGGAAAGCCAGGTTGAAAGGAAGGTCATTACAACCTGGCACAGAGTACAGTCACACCATCCTTCTAACTGACCCAGTGCTGCAGGACCTGTGCTAAGTGGTATCATGGTCCGGAGGCAAGGTACCACACCTCAGTCTGTGCAGCCTGATCATGCACACAGAGATGCACTGAAAAAGCAGTAAGTGCAGCGTAAAGCAACTTGGCAGAGAGATTCCTGTGTAATAAAAGCCAAAAGAATCTTAGTCCACCAAGTTTCCTATAAGCCACCTCCAACAGAAGCTGCTAATGATATGCTACAATATGGAGGCATAGATTTTTATGAGCTATTTCCCAAATTTCTTTGGAGCCTTACTTCATTTTTTTCCAGGTCTTGTACATGCCCATTACTTCTCTATGAGTTTGTTTCCCATCTCTTCCAGTAAACAATGTTGTTTGTTCACAGGCTGTACTTACTTCATCTCCTTTGCCCTTGGGTATATCTCAAGAAAAAAATGCCCTGTATGCATAAACGGCTCAATTTATTAAAGTTGTTGATGACTCTGCTGCACATATTTGATTGAAAATCTGGCTTAAGACATTATTTCCAAGTTGGTTCTCTTGAATTATTGAAGAATTTACCTGTGTAAATTCTTCAATAATGCTGATTTTAAATCTTTTCCAAAAAGACACCCAGATATCTTAACAATAAATTTTTTCTGAAGTTAGATGCTGGAAAGGAAAATATATGACAGTGACGTGTGTGTGTGCACGTGTGCGCCTCTAAAACAGTTTTTTTTTTCTATTTGGGGAAAATAATCAAGAATCTTTAACCAGAAACTTGCCATTTTTCAACCTTTTCCCAGTCTCTGCCTTGGAACTAGCCAAATATTTTCCCAATTTTCAGATATAGTTGACACATAACATTGTGTAAGTTTAAGGTATACAATGTGTTGATTTGATTCACTTATAAATTGCAAAATGATTACCATCACAGTATTTGTTACCACATCTCCATCACATTTATAGTAAACAATTCTTTTCTGTGGTGAGAATATTTAAGATCTACTCTATTAGCAACAATCAAGTATATGATACAGTATTATTAGCTCTAATCACCATGCTATACATTAAACCACCAAACTTGTTAATCTTATAACTGGGAGTTTGTGCCCTTTGATCAATATCTACCCATTTCCCTCAGCCCCTAGTAAGCACCACTCTACTCTCCGTTTCTCTGTTTGTCCTGTTTAGATTCTACATATAAGAGATATTATAGAGTATAAAATATTTTAAATAGGTTTTAATAATTGACATCAAGAATAAGAAACACATCTTGATTTTAAGTGCAGCAAGAAGAAAGAAAAATCTCTGACTTCCTAAATATGAAATTTCCCTAGCTTGTGGAGGATCCCAAATAAAAACAAATGTATATGATGAAACTATCATGATCATAAACAAATTTTTAAAAGAAAGTTTTCATGAGTTATATCAGTGATTCTCAAAGCATAGTTTATGTACTGGATGAGGATCGAAGCCAGCTTAGTTAAGGCAGCTGGTTGTGACTGTTACTTCAAAGTTAAGGGGTCTGTGATGTGTAGCCAGAAGAGTGCCAACTCCTCAAAGTATAAGAGTGGCTGAACAGGCCCTTCAATATCAAGCCAAATCAAAAGTTGAGGTAGTAGTAGTGTAGTATGATTCAAAAGGGAAATCATTCAGCCAGTTAAAAAAAACCTAAAAAACAAAAAACTAGTATTTCTTGAGTACCAACTTGAGCTGTTACCACTTCACCGTTAATTCAACAAATATCTTTTAAGTTACTATGATGTGCCCTGTACTGTTCTAGGCCTCTCCAGAGGTAAGACGGTGAACAAGGGACTTCTCTGGTGGTGCAGTGGTTAAGAATGTGCCTTGCAATGCAGGGGCCCAGGTTCAATCCCTGGTCAGGACCCCTGACCCACATGCATGCCGCAACTAAGGAGCCCATGAGCTGCAACTAAGGCACCCACGAGCTGCAACTAAGGAGCCCGCCAGCCGCAACTAAGACTGGGTGCAACCAAAAAAAAAAAAAAAAGACAGTGAACAAGACAGATATGATCCCTATCTTCATAGAGCTTATACTCCAGAAGACAAGGTAATAAATAAATAAAATTAAATAAGTAAATAATGCAGTATGTCAGATGGTGATATATGTTAAGTAGAAAAATAAAGCAAGGAAAGACGATGTGTACTTACAGAACATGACTATATGTAAGGGGGGTGATGCAATTTTGAATAACATAGTCAGCTCAAGTGTCTCTGAGAACCTGATCTTCGAGCAAAGGCTTGAAGGAATAAAGACAGCAGAGTGAAGATATCTAGGGGGAAAGATTCCAAACCAAGGGTAGAATAAGCCAGGCTCTATGGGGAAAGGGAGAAAAGTGGAAGATATGGATCTTGTCCTAGAGGAACGTAGTATCTGGTTGAGTAGGAAACAAAAACATATACAACTAAATATTCCCATCATATCCTATGTTTAATGCCTGGTGCTTTTCACATAGTATTAACTGTCCAGTTACTTGTCTATCTTCCCTCAATAGACTGTGAGCATCTTGAGGCAGGAGTCATGGTTTATCCATTTCTTGTGTCTTCATTGTTAAGCACAGTATCTGACAGAGCAGGTGCTCAATAAACTAATGAGCATGTATCAGTTTAAGAAACAATACTGAAGTGTATAGGGCAGTAGTACCTTTCAAATTATAAAATTCCTCAGAAGTTCAGAAAATTTAAAAAAAAATAATAAGTGAGAGCTGGAATCATCAAGATAGGCTTCAAGGAGGAAAATGCCCCGCAGATTAGTAATGGGAGTGGGAGTGAATTGAGATGGGAGAAATAATTCTCTCCTTCAGCCTCACAAAGTTGGGAAACCTCTTATTTTATAATAGGCTAGAGAGGTCTCAGAACAGCATTACATTTCTCAGATGTAACACTGAAGAATTAGTGACTGTGAGAGTAAATTCACCATAGAAGATGAACTTTAAGCCTGAAAAATAGAGTCCTCCATAAGTAAGCCCAATAGAACCCAGATTTCCTAAATCTCTTTAGCACAAAAGGTTTTGGTTAGTCACTCCTTCCAGGAACCTGTATCTCCCTCTATCGGTTCTGTGAAATCAGTGAGTCTAGAAAAACCTAATGGCAAACTTTAATCAAAACTTTAATTCCAAAATTTAGACTGACAGATTCCTGGTTCAGTGACTCTGAGAGGCAGACATTCCTCAGGGCACTAAAACATTAGGAAAGAACCTTATCAAGTGCTTTTCTAGTACATTTATCTAGGACATTTATCTTTTTATTTAATTATCATCTGGTCAGGGAGCACATTTATATTCCAGCCCCTTCTCTGCTTAAATATAAAAATTCTTCCTGCCAATTTTGCTGATTTCTATTTACCAGCCATTGAGTTTTCTAGTGTGTTTCTAAATAGAGCTTGAAATGAACATGCTTTTCCCTTTTATTCACTTTCCTCTATCCTGGCAGCATCAATAACCAGTCTGAGAAATGGACCTGATTTGTGGGTAGAGGATGATTGTTGCCATTGGAACTATCCTGCTCTGGCATTCATTGCAAGGTTAGTGAAAATCAGATTACCCTGGTGTGTAAAGAAAAACATGTTCCACACCATTTACCCTGCTCATAACCCTGTGTACTTTCTAAGTTTAAGAGAAAGAGTTTTCAAAAATTAAACATAGTTTACAGGTCTGTACATGGACAAATAAAAGATTGGGAAAGAACTTTGGTTTTTTGTTTTGTTTTGTTTTTCTTTACATCTTTATTGGAGTATAATTGCTTTACAATGCTGTGTTCGTTTCTGCTTTCTAACAAAGTGAATCAGCTATACATATACATATGTTTCCATATCTCTTCCCTCTTGCATCTCCCTCCCTCCCACTCTCCTATTCCACCCCTCTAGGTGGTCACAAAACACTGTGCTGATCTCCCTGTCCTATGCGGCTGCTTTCCACTAACTATCTATTTTACGTTCAGTAGTGTATAGATGTCCATGCCACTCCCTCACTTTGTCCCAGCTTACCCTTCCCCCACCCCATATCCTCAAGTCTATTCTCTAGGAGGTCTGCATCTTTACTCCCACCTTGCCCCTAGGTTCTTCATGACCATTTCGTTTTTAGATTGCCTATATATGTGTTAGCATATGGTATTTGTTTTTCTCTTTCTGACTTACTTCACTCTGAATGACAGCCTCTAGGTCCATCCACCTTACTACAAATAACTCAGTTTTGTTCTTTTTTATGGCTGAGTAATACTCCATTGTATATATGTGCTACATCTTCTTTATCCATTCATCTGTTGATGGACACTTAGGTTGCTTCCATGTCCTGGCTATTGTAAATAGAGCTGCAATGAATATTGTGGTACAGGACTCTTTTTGAATTATGGTTTTCTCAGGGTATATGCCCAGTAGTGGGATTGCTGGGTTGTATGGTAGTTCTATTTGTAGTTTTTTAGAACTCCATAGTGGCTGTATCAATTTACATTCTCACCAACAGTGCAAGAGGGTTATCTTTTCTCCATACCCTCTCCAGCATTTATTGTTTGTAGATTTTTTTATGATGGCCATTCTGACCGGTGTGAGATGATACCTCATTGTAGTTTTGATTTGCATTTCTCTAATGATTAGTGATGTTGACCATTCTTTCATGTGTTTGTTGGCAATCTGTATACCTTCTTTAGAGAAATGTCTATTTAGATCTCTGCCCATTTTTGGATTGGGTTGTTTGTTTTTTTGATACTGAGCTGCATGAGCTGCTTGTAAATTTTGGAGATTAATCCTTTCTCTGTTGCTTCAATTGCAAATATTTTCTCCCATTCTGAGGGCTGTCTTTTCATCTTGTTTATGCTTTCCTTTGCTGTGCAAAAGCTTTGAAGTTTCATTAGGTCCCATTTTTTAATTTTTGTTTTTATTTCCATTTCTCTAGCAGGTGGGTCAAAAAGGATCTTGCTGTGATTTATGTCATAGTGTTCTGCCTGTTTTCCTCTAAGAGTTTGATGGCGTCTGGCCTTACATTTAGGTCTTTAATCCATTTTGAGTTTATTTTTGTGTATGGTATTAGGGAGTGTTCTAATTTCATTCTTTTACATGTAGCTGTCCAATTTTCCCAGCACCACTTATTGAAGAGGCTGTCTTTTCTCCACTGTATATTCTTGCCTCCTTTATCAAAGATAAGGTGACCATATGTGTGTGGGTTTATCTCTGGGCTTTCTATCCTGTTCCACTGATCTATATTTCTGTTTCTGTGCCAGTACCATACTGTCTTGATTACTGTAGCTTTGTAGTATAGTCTGAAGTCAGGGAGCCTGATTCCTCCAGCTCTGTTTTTCTTTGTCAAGATTGCTTTGGCTATCTGGGGTCTTTTGTGTTTCCATACAAATTGTGAAATTTTTTTGTTCTAGTTCTGTGAAAAATGCCAGTGGTAGTTTGATAGGGATTGCATTGAATCTGTAGATTGCTTTGGGTAGTAGAGTCATTTTCACAATGTTGATTCTTCCAATCCAAGAACATGGTATATCTCTCCATCTATTTATATCGTCTTTAATTTTTTTCATCAGTGTCTTATAATTTTCTGCATATAGGTCTTTTGTCTCCTTAGTTAGGTTTATTCCTAGATATTTTATTCTTTTTGTTGCAATGGAAAATGGGAGTGTTTTCTTAATTTGGGAAAAAACTTTGAACTGGAAGTGGAATTGAGGGAATGACACTTATGTCTATATATTTTTATGCAGCTAATTTTTTTTTTTTTTTTTTTTGCGGTACACGGGCCTCTCACTGCCGCGGCCTCTCCAGCCGCGGAGCACAGGCCCCGGACACGCAGGCCCAGCGGCCACGGCTCATGGGCCCAGCCGCTCCGTGGCACACGGGATCCCCCTGGACCGGGGCACGAACCCATGCTCCCTGCATCGGCAGGCGGACTCCCAACCACTGCACCACCAGGGAAGCCCTATGCAGCTAATTTGAAAGTAGTGATAATAATCCTTATCATATCATTAAAGAGGTTTTAAGAGTACCTAAAATTACAGGGAAAAACTACTTAACATATGATTTTCAAGCCCTCTTATACACACCAGTATGACTCATTTGTCAATATAAAAAAATATTCTATTTGTGAAATCAAGTTTTATAACATTTGTTTGAAATATTCACTGTCCCTTCCTACAAGAATATTATACACCTTTTACCCTACTGTCTTCTGTCCTAGACATATGACTTGCTTTGACCAATGTAACATGAGTGGAAGTGATGTGTACTGCTTCCTAGAACTTTTAAAAGCAATCGAGGGATCTAACATCTTGCTCTTTTCCCTCAAATTAAAATGCCAGTGTCCTGGAAGGGGATGGTTCTTTGAGCCTAGATCCCAGAGTGAAGAGAAAATGGAGTATAGCTGCAGTCAACCTGCAGAAAACTCCTAAGTGATAAATGAATCTTTCTTTCTGTAAGCCACTGAGATTTGGGGGTTGTTTACTACCCTAGCATAACTTAACTGAAGCTAACAAATATAACTTCCATGAGGCAAAATAGCATATATGCTTGCATTTAATGGGACTTTGTTAAAAACCATATATTTACATATATAAGTGTCTCTACACACATATGCATTTAAAATTTTCTTACTTGTAAGTCCCATTTATATTGCTCTACTATCTCTCACTGCTTGGATATGAATTCACCTCTATGTTGGTTCTGTGGTGTATTTTTTTTGGTGTTAAAGTTTCTAATATGTTTTATAGTTTTTATTTTTGAGCTCAACTTCCATGGAGATGTGAGCATATTTTCTGCATAAGACACAAACAGAACATGGGTTGTGATGGCCTTCTCTTTCATGATTTCATAGATGCTTCTGCCTAAGTACTAAAAGATTCCCCATTTCCAAACCAGTTTTTAAATCTATTTATTAGCTCTAGGTCTTTAAAACTCAAGGAGAGGGGGCTTCCCTGGTGGCGCAGTGGTTGAGAGTCCGCCTGCCGATGCAGGGAACACGGGTTTGTGCCCCGGTCCGGAAAGATCCTACATGCCACGGAGCGGCTAGGCCCGTGAGCCATGGCCGCTAAGCCTGCACATCCGGAGCCTATGCTCCGCAACGGGAGAGGCCACAACAGTGAGAGGCCCGCATACCACACACACACACACACAAAAAAACTCAAGGATAAGGTTCTAGTCTCTCCCATATGACCTGAAGCTTAGGGTAATTAGTGAATTATCCTACGCCAACCAGCAGAGATTTTCTGATAGCTCTTCATAAATGATACAGTGCTTTTCTGGCTCTGAGAAGCATGTACAAAAATGAATTACTGTTCCTTTCCCTTTAAAAAGCTTGTGATCTTGATAATAGGCCAGAGGCAGATTTACCACATAGCTAATGAAGCTTAGGTCTCAAGGCCTCACTTGTATGGGTTCCTTCCATGGTCCAAGAAATGGCCCTAGAAATGTGTCCACAGGATCACGAATTTTGGTGAAATTGAAAATATAACTTTTAAGGAGAGCTTTTGAAATTGTATACATTTTCAGGTCCCAGAAAACTTGAAATTACTCATGCTGCCAACCTGTGAAGCATTTAATCCCCAGCCCCTAAGATAAGGTATGTTTAGAGCCCAGGTCCTTCATAATCTGTGCAGCTTCAACAATCACTTCCCCATTTAGCTGTGGTTTCTTCCTCATTTCCAACATCTATAGACAACCCCCCCCCCTTTTATCTTTCAGGTTTGGCTATAATCTGTTTTAAAATATATATATATATTTTTAATTTTATTTATTTATTTTATTTAGTTATTTTTGGCTGTGTTGGGTCTTCGTTTCTGTGCGAGGGCTTTCTCCAGTTGTGGCGAGCGGGGGCCACTCCTCATCGTGGTGCACGGGCCTCTCACTGTCGCGGCCTCTCTTGTTGCAGAGCACCAGCTCCAGGCGCGCAGGCTCAGTAGTTGTGGCTCACGGGCCTAGTTGCTCCGTGGCATGTGGGATCTTCCCAGACCAGGGCTCGAACCCGTGTCCCCTGCATTGACAGGCAGATTCTCAACCACTGCGCCACCAGGGAAGCCCTAAAATATATTCTATCTAGCATTTTACTTGTTTGTAGTAGTAGAGTATTTCCTTTCTGCTCAGTCCACCAACTTGGCCAGAATTTATCCATGACACTAAATTATACAGGACTTTTCAACAGCAGATACAACTTAAAAATGTTCTGAATGCCCACCATGAGTTCTTTTGTAGGCCAGGCATGTGGAGAATACAATGTAAGACAAACCCATGATTTCTGCCCTTAAAGAACTTATAATTTAATTGAGACTATAAGTTTAACTCCCCCAAAAGAGTTTAAAATAATTTCATTAAAGTGAACAAAAGTGTTCCTTCAAGATGGTAATTGCCATAAAAGTCAAGAATTTCTGATGTATAATGTGGATTAACTAGAAGAGAAGGAATCATTCACACCAATATTTTGTTAACATCTCAGATGTCTCAGCTTGCATTCAATCACCTTTGTATGTCTTATTTGGAATCCTTCCAAGGCCTTCCTGCCCCTTTTACACAGGGGAGTTTAGAATTAGGTACATTAGACTAGTAAAAAGTATAAAATTTTTTCAGGAAAGAAACCCCAGAATGACTATAATCACTGAGGATTTTAAAATAACAGAAAATGTTATTTAGAGCCAAATCACCCATGGTAAGGATAAAAAATGATGGCAGAGTTGGAGAGGATCTTAAAGGTCAACAAGACAATCCCTTTATTTTAAAGATGAAGAAATTAATGACAAAAGAAACTAAATGGCAGTACGTGGTTCTATATTTCTACTTTTGTGTCCCAGACTTTTATTATAATGTGACAGCAGAAAAATATATCATTTGGAAAAATGGAAGAGACTATCTGAAGGTTTCCTTCTACATTTTAAAACAGTTATAAAGGCAACTTCCTTACAAAGGAAAAAATTAGTAGAAAACTTGAGTATAAAATATTTCTAAACAAACCGACTTTTTGGGTAAACAGTCTGATTTAGTGAGATTTATATGAATAGGGACACACTTATCCAGAGGATTTTTACATACTCTGAAACTTTTTCACATCATACTTGTTTCCAGTTTGAGTTTCCCCCCATATGTTTATCTTTTTGGAGGATCTGAAAATGCTGTCCAGAGTCTCAGGAGTAAGTCCACAAAGGGTCTGGATAAACAAATGGGGTGATTTCATAGTTAGAGTATTTTCACAGAGAACTCAGGTCCTTGGTGTCATTTATATAGAGAGAAAGGAAGCACTCCGTAAGGCATACAAATGCCTTCCATACTTACAATTGAAAATTTGGAAATGACAGGAAACAAAATAAAAAAAGACTTAAGTTTTCCTGAAGACAATTTTCTCCCTTAGGAGAGAATGGAACAGTTCCAGGAGAGCCAATAAAACAAGGCATTCTGAGAAAAATCACAGAGAAAGAAAAAATAATGCACCCTGACAATTTCCCTTAATAGTGTAAGAGACAGTTACAATGATTGCAGGATATGGTGGGGAGATGTGTAGGACAGCAAGTAAAGGGAGGTAAGAGTTAAGAGCATGGACTTTAGAGTCAGCCAAAACAAGGAGTGAATCCCAGTTGCCCAAATTATGATGTGGCCTTGAGCCAGTTACTTAACTTCTCTGATTCTCAGCTCCCTCATCTGTAAATTTACAGTCTCTCGTTTGTAATAATCCAGATAAGGTGCTTAATATAGCAGCTGGCACATAACAGGCACTCAATACATGCTAGTCATTATTGTTATTCACAGTTAAATATAAATATAAGAACACATTCCAATGCCATATACTGATCCCACCACCATGTCTCTGCACAGTCATGAGTAATCACAAATTTATTATATTTTTAAATAAAGTAAGCTTACTTAGTATTCCCCTCATGGAGTTGTTGTGAGGATAAAATGAGATAATGCATATAAAGTGCTTAGCACAGCACCTAGCACATTGTAA
The DNA here is from genome assembly GCF_011762595.2 of Tursiops truncatus. Lineage (NCBI taxonomy): Eukaryota > Metazoa > Chordata > Mammalia > Artiodactyla > Delphinidae > Tursiops > Tursiops truncatus. The sequence goes on from NC_047055.1 coordinate 40,500,233, forward strand.
GCACTCGAGAAGTAGCCACTGTTCTTATTCACAGAGCTAACTGCTGGCTCCAGATTCATTTGATCTGTACCCTTATTCAGGGAAGTGATTGTAAAATGGCTGTAAGGGCAATATATTCCTGTTGTGATAATGGAAACAGCAACGCCCCAGGGATATGTGTTACCATGGGGTCTCTGTGGGATGCATATAAAAAACAGACACTCTAATAATCCCATCCAAACAGAGATAAATTTAAAAAAAACAAGGAGTCATTCTACATCCAGTGAAATAGATGTTTTTCCAACTATTATCAGAAATGTGCCACAGGGTAGTAGTGATGGAATAGTTCTTAAAGAAGAAATGATATTGGAAGGGTGGGAACTAAACCTCACCAATACAACTTTCTTCCTATTTTCTATCTTTGAACGTCTGCATCTGACTAATATTCCTGCAGATTTATAGATAAAGTTTGGCTCTAGCTCCTTCTGGATGAAACTGGTCACTAATTCAACTCAATAATATAGTTTGGTTAGAACTCTCCCAAGAGTAGGAAAGACCCCCCCCCAAAAAAAAATTTTTATAGGGAATCATGAAGTGCCACGTGAATTTTAGGGAAAAGTTATTTTAAAAGGAAGAGACTTTTACTAAAAATGTATTTACAGTAGCTTCTCAGAGGCTTGAGTGAATGACATTAAAGATATACAAGATACTCCCCCACAAACAAATAAACCAACAACTTGCGTTAAAAGAACTTTAATAAATAACTGGCCAGAAAGTTATACCGGGGTCCAAGAAAAGTTGATATTTTTCTTGAAGCCCACAGAGAAAACACAAGGCAGGATATTTGATATTAAAAGAAATGAATGAATATTTGATGGTAAACATATGTTCAGAAAGAGAGAAAAGATCATTCAAGGTGTCTTCAGACATCAAAGTTAATACAGAAGGGTAAGGAAATATGTCTGAATCTAGTGAGTTTGCTGTCCTGTGTGAGAAAGAATGGCATAACAATTTGGAGACTTTTTAAGGCAATGGATATATATAGTATTCAGAGCTGTGCAAGGCTGACTCATGTATTTGGCCAAAAAAATTGATTTGAGTAAAAGTTAACTAGCAGTGTAATTTACAGATGACTACAATCCCTTCCCTTTGCAAAAATTAATTGGAAAGGTATAGCTTCACAGAACATCTTAGGCTGTGCAAATTTATGCTGCCACAGAAGCAGCACTTATGTTTTTGAAGGGATCAAATATATGAGAATTATATATACACATGATGATGTCACAATGTCAGATGCCCCAGTGGGGACAAGTCCATCAGGTTCTTTCCTGAAGTCAATTGCTGTTGTAAATATCTCTGGTACTAGATTTCAAACAAAGTGAAAAGGAAGGAGCGGGACCATTGCTTTTTTCCCCCAGTTCTCTTTAGAGCAGACAGGTAATTTAATACCTTAAGGGAGGGAAAGTATCCCTAAACGATAATCTACCTCTTCAGAAGAGTATCTCTCAAAATACATGTCCACATAGAGAATTTCAGAGCTTTGCATGAGAGAGCAGTCTAATACCCTGCTACTGGTATGTCTAGAATATCTTCTCCTCAATCTCACAATGTAGCCAAAGTTTATACTCTTAAAACTGGATTATTCCACTTGAATCCAGGAGAAGACAGGAGTAACTTAATGTAATGAATATACTCATAGACTCACTCAAAAGCACTTTCTAACCAGGTCTACTGGAAGTAGCCTCCTGATGGGTCTCCCTACCTCTGGGCTTGTCTATCTTCAATCCATTTTTTACACTGCAGCAGAGTGATTTTCCACCAGTGACTCCCTAGTACCTTTAAGGACAAAGTCTGATTTTTTTTAGTAGATGTTTATTGGAGTATAATTGCTTCACAATACTGTGGTAGTTTCTGTTGTACAACAAAGTGAAATCAGCCATATGCATACATATATTGCCATATGTGGCATAAATGGCCCTACATTAGAGGCTCCAGCTTAACTTCTAGATTAATCTCTTTACATTTCTCTCTACAAATGTTACAATTCTCCCTCCTAAATATATTTCAAATCTATGCCCATGAATTGGTCCACATATGCATTGCAGTCACTGTGGGCCTTTATTACTTTTTAGCTAGATTGGTAAAATAACCTCCTAACTGGTCTCCCTTCCTCCAGTCTCTATGCCCTCCAATCCATGAGCCAGACTATGAAGAGTGCACCTAAAATGCCAATCTGATTATCTACCTCCCCTAGTTAAAAGACACCCACAGCAATCTCTTTCTTACAGAGAAGAGGCCAAATCCTTCTTAGCTTGGTTAACAGGGTCCCTCTCATGTAACACGTGGGCGTCATCAACCTCTCTAGTCTCATTGTCTCACAATCCACATACCCATGCTCCAGCCATGCTGACTGTTATACTCGTCAGCATCCAGCATAGTTCTTATATATATGACACAAGTTTTAAACAAACACAAAGGAGTATAAGAAGCAATCATTATTGCTGGTGAATAACTTAAACAGCTAAAATTTGGGGAAATAGAAGAGGCAATTAGATGCTACTTGCTCTGCTTTATTCCTTACACATACACATTCCTCATGTCTACCTCCCTGTGGTACAGTTTTTAGTTCCCCAACTCAAAATGGCATTTTTATTTGGGTTTTTGTTTGCATAGTGATACAGTTTTGAAAGCATATATAAAGGCTGTAAGTTGGATTGGTCACATTACTGGTTTCTAGAATCTTCTTGAGTAGTGGCTGCAAAGTTTACACAGGGTGAGGAACCTTTACTATACTATACCAGATAACCTCAACCCACTATCCAAGAACATGGCCATGTTCAGTAAACACACACTCATTTTTGCCCCAAATTTTAAAATTATCTTCCATTAGCTCAATTAAAATACACTTACCGGCATTTAAACCCTAGTAATGTTTGCTCTGAGTCCAAACAAACAAGATAAACTCCCAACTAGGTATAAATTGATTATATTAGCTTTTATTTTCTTCTAAAACCACAAAACCAGGTTCTCTAGGCTGAAAGGTCTCCTGTATCACTTAATATAGGGGGTCGGCAAACGTTCTACCGTAGACAACCAACGAGTAAATATTTTAGGCTTTTGTGGGTCATAAGGTCATAACTATCTAGCTCTGCCATTATAATGCAAAAGGAGCCCTAGAAATGTGTAAATGAAGAACATAACTATGTTCCAATAAAACTCTATTTAAAAACAGAGGCTGCTACAGATTGATGGTCAGTTTCCTCTCAAAATTCCTATGTATGTTGAAATCAGTTCCCCCAAGTGATGGTATTTGGAGGTGGGACCTTTGGGAGGTGTTAAGTCATGAGGGTAGAGCCTTCATGATTGGGATTTATAAGGGCATTCTCTTATTAAAAAAAAAAAAAAAAGGTCCCAGAGAACTCCCTTCCCCCTTAGAGATGTGAAGCCAAAGAAAAAGATTGTCATTTATGAACCAGAAGGGGGACTCTCACCAGACACTGATTCTGCCAGTGCCTGATCTTGGACTTCTCAGTCTCCAGAATTGTGACAACTAAATTTCTGTTGTTTATGAGCAACGTAATTTACGATATTCTGTTATAGAAGCTTGAACGAACTAAGATAGAGGTGGTGGTATGCCAAATGTGGTTTGTGGGCCATAGTTTGCTGACCTCAAACTATTTTGACTGTGATTCACATTAAGACATTTTACTCCCGGTCCAGTATATATTTACATACACGTATATAAAACAACATTTAGCAAAGACAAAATTATCCTTACTATGTGCAATGTACCCCAATATCTTCCATTTTATTTCTTTAAAATGCTGGTTTTAACCTACCAAATTGATTCTAAAACCCACTGATGAGTTGTGACTCACAAACTTACAATGTTCCCATGGATTTCACTGTCTGAGTCACATCAGAAGTAACTTTAAGTAACTAGCATTCGATACTCATTCTTTCATTCATTCATCAGTTCAATGCACATTTATTAAACAGACACTATGTGTCACATGGAAAAGTGCCATTACAACTAATATACCAATTGTGTGGTCTGTAGAAGGAAGGCTACTGCCAATACAGGTTCTGAATCCAACTGAGTGAAGATTCCAGAGGTACTCTGAATAAGTACTCAAATATGCCACTTTGATTGTTCTGGCTTTGCATCTTTTCCCAACTTAAAGCAGTTTCTCTGCCACTTTCTTCCTGCATTGCTATCTTAGGATATGTTCCAGAAACATAGTGAATCCTCTTGAAGTTTTAAGAACTCAAGAGCAAAGAATGTGAGACTTAATAAGTGTTTCTGAACGAGGACTATCTTTAGCCTGAGTGACTCTCTTTATCTCTGTTTGGCCTCTGAAGTTAATTGATCAACCTATAAAATTGAAAGGAAAAGAAAATCACTGTGGGAATCCAAAGGCTCTTTATAACAGCCTAGAGGCTAAGTGAATGCCAGGTAGCAGGCAATAGCCAGGACTCAAGGAAGGTAATTGGTTGTTTGGTTTACATCCCCTCTGCGTTCCGACAAGAGTTCTTAATGACAACTCCACATCAAGCTTCTCCCAAGTGTGGGAGCCTTTAGGGGCCCCAAAGCTAAAGAAAGTCATATACTATTCAAGAAAGATGGCTTCCATGTTAAGACAAGTCTTGCCACCCAGAGTGAGAAAATGGCTGAAAAAAATGATCATTTTACATTTAGAGTTTGAACTGAAGTGGTCAATGTTATTCAACTCAAAATATGAACTGTACTCTTTCTTGACAGAGGAGTTAAACTGAGGGACCAAAGATGCCCATAAAATAGTATAAACTAACCATTTTAATAATAAATGTGGTGACAGAAGCTAAGTCTTAGTTCTAGAAATCAGTTCATGATTAGCTGGGCCAAGTGGCAAAGGGAAACTATTCTTCACAGCTTAGATGGATACTTTGGGAATTAGCAACTATTCCATGAGCTTCTGCCCACAGCCAAGCTGTTTGAGACAGTGAAACAGTTTCACAGAGCATAGGGTCACTTGTCTGAGAAGAATCACTGCATTCACCCTGGTTCTTAATTTAATCCCAAGATTTATCTCTATAATCTGTCATTGGAAGCTTTTGAGGAGGAGAGAAATGAAAAAGATATTGGGAGTTGCAAATTTCTAATTTATCATCTCATTTGAAAAGTCCTACCTTGGGTAGCAGAAATATTGATAAACAATGGAATTTGTTACCCCTCAGGATACTGTAATAAATCTAAACAACTATCCCCCTTTCTATCATGTCCCAGAAGAAGTTTTTACAAAAACTCATGGGTGGTTAAATGATCCACATTTTTCAACTGGGTGGAATAGAAGATTTGGTCTCTTTTGCCTTCTTTTCTACCTAGACCAGTGGGCGGCAGTGATCTGAGCAAGTGTACTCTGTTTCACAGATTAAAATTACCCTTGACTGGGTTGTTCCAAGTTCCAGCCTGGGGCACAGAGAATTAATAAGCGTATTTGATTCTCACACCCAACGACATTCTCCAGCCACCTTGCCTTTATAGTGTTATAGGTGTTATTTCTATCTCCATCTCCCAGTTTTGTGTTTTATTTCTCAATTGGTTTAGAATGCAAGCAGGGAAAAGGTGTGCTGTGGGATTTATTAGCCCCCATAAAGACTCCCAACATTTTCTTAACTGTTTTTCCTGTTTCTAGTCATAGTGTCCTCCAATCCTCCCTCCACACTCCTTCAAGAATAATCTTCCTAACACACATCTGACCTTGTCACTACCTTGCTCAAAATATTAAGATGGCTTCACTGATTTCTCTTATATTTAATAAAGCATAAGTAAATGGGAATCATGTTATTATTATAAAAATAAAGTCAAATGTATTTTTGCTTATTTTAAAAAGTAAATTATGAATAAAGTTTACAACTTTATTCCTAGTAACTGTATTAGCTTTCTAGACTGCCATAACAAAGTAACACAGACTAGGTAGCTTGAACAACAGAAATTTATTTTCTAACATCTCTGGAGGTTAGAAGTTCCAGATCAAGGTTTGGGCAAGACTGGTTTCTGCTAAGGGCCTCTCTCCTTGGCTTTTAGATGGCAGTCTTCCTCCTGTGTGTTCACTTGGTCTTCCCTCTGTGGCTGTCTGTGTCCCAATCTCCTCTTTTCATAATGACAGATTGGATTAGGACCTCACCCTAATTGTTTCATTTTACCTTAATTACTTCTTTAAAGGCCCTGTTCCAATTCGGTCACAATCTTAGGTACTGGGGGTTATAAATTCAACATATGAATTTGGGAGGAGACATGATTTAGCTCACAACAATAACCAATAAGTTGTTCAATACAAGCAGGTCACAAATTGCCGTTCACCAATGTGCCTTGAGATACAGTACAGATCTTTAATATAACATAAAAGGGCTACCATGTTCAAGTCTATGTCAGCTTTCCAGCAACATCGTTCACTTCTTCTTACATTAAATTTCAGTCTCAAACTACATTCAAGTTGTACCTTGCTGTTTCATGCTGCTGAGCATTTATGTAGGCTGTTCTATGCCTGGAATGCCTTCCCTTGGTTTGTCTAACAAACTCTTATTTGTCCTTTAGACCCAGCTCAAACTTCATCTCTTTTCTGGCTACACTTTTCCTTGTACTTATGTTTGACAGAACCTACCACACTCTTATTTTTTATTATGTCTGTCTCTTCTGCGATACAGAGAGCTCCTTGAGGGCACTGATTGCATTTTATTTATGTCCCCAGTCCTCCCAGGTGCCTGGCACATAGTGGACAGTCAAATATTTATTAATAAGCAGACAAATAATTTAGTTATTAAAGAAAAAGTAGACTTGTTTAAGGGTCACTATTAGCCTTATGAAACTGAATGATATAAAGGACAACCAAAATGATTTTCCATGAAGCATTTTTGGAATCTTGGTCAGTTAAAATACTAACAAGACAAACCACTGATCTGACCTGTAATAGCATTTTGTCAAGGGAGGGGATTTTAGCATTTCTTTCTAAATCTTCTAGGTGTTTGAAGAATCTACGTAATACAGTTAAGAGTAAGGCCCTGGCAATAAAGGTGGAAAGTACTAGGCAGAAATCTAGGTCAAGGTTTGTCAAAATGAGATGATATGTACCAAGGTCAAAGTCTAAGGAAAGGGAAAGAAAAGGAGGAAATGAGACAGCTAGAGTCAAGATCTAGGAAGACCATCTGGAGGCCTTAAGTCCTTGACTGTAGTTGGCAGTAGTCTCATATCATTCTTATCCTGGATTCCAATTTAACTAATTTCCTCCCACTTGGCCAACCTGGCCATTCACTGAGATAGTTTTTATTTTCCAGTCATATATCATTTTTTCTACATACTCCATGAGGCAAGGGTGATGTTTTATACATCTTTGGTGTGTCATATACCACACAGAGTTCCAATTCAGATGAGCAAGGGGAATAGCTGTTGATTAATTATGTTTGAAATTCAGAAAGAACATCATATGGCATGCAAAGGACAAAGGTAGATACAAAGAAACAGAGGGAAAAAATAGAAAAAACAAATCAACTGAGGAAGTGAAAATAACAATGGTGGCATTTTCCCCACCATATCTACTTTACCCTGAGATACAGTCAGGGGGTAGAAAGAGTTTTTTCACCATGAGCTATTTCTTTATATTCATTACAGAATTACAGCGCAAGGACTGCCTGTCTCTAGCCTCCATCTCTGATAAATGGGTCAGCTCCATTGGCTATAGTTAGTGACAGTCCTTGGTCTTGACAGCTTGACTTAATTAATCTATTTAATTTATTGATCAAGCAGACAGCAAAAGAACATTCTCCATTAAATGGGTTTTTATCATCTGGAGTTATAGAGCTAAATGTCTTTTTAAAATCTGAAATTTAGTTAGCACATGACATGCTGTCTGTCTTACAAACTACTTGCAAAGAGGAAAATGCAAAGATTAAAAATGGCTCTGTGGCTTTAAGTAATGACCAAGAGGTCAGACTGTAAAATTGAACTCTATTCTGCCTGTCCACTTCACTGAAACTGCAATGCAAAGCAATATTGCCTCCAAGTAGTTTTAGGCTGATGTCTGAAGTTACAGTCATTAAACTATATTACATATGTTGTGCAGAGCAGGCAGGTGATAGGCTGTGATTTTCTGAGGCCCATTATGTTCATTATAGAGAAGGAGGTTACCTTACACCAGCTAGAATAAATCCCCCTCCTATCCAGATCCAATAACTTATTGTTTCCCCAAATTACAGCTCCATGGCCAACTCCCTAATACCAGTCTGTGATAATCACAGCACCCATCATTAATTGGGATTCAGGAACTGCATTAGGCACTTTAACATGTTCTTCCTTTGATCTATACATAAATCCTGTCAGGAAAATCTCATTATATAAGCACTTTTTACAGCTGAGGAGACTGAGGCTTAGAGACATTAATAGATAGGGCTGGAGTTTGAACCCAGGTCTGTGTGATTCCAAAGCCTGTGCTCTTTCCACTATTCCTTGCTGCCCCACTCTGACCTTGCTTCAGCACATAATTTAGCACTTGATTAGAGGTGTCTTTGTGTTACTTTCAGGTTGTTTCATGTCTCTTTCAGCAAACTAGAAGCCTTTACTTTATCCTCTCCCTTTACTCTTGGCCTTCACACATCCAGAAGATTCATAGGTAAATAAATGCCCACAAGTAAAGGCACCCATAGATATCTCAGTAGAACAGCTAGAAACAGTGAACTCTTTAAGGTTGACACAGCATTCAATATGGAGGGAAAAACATATTAGCAATAGAGCACACACCCTAGTAGCCTCATTAGAAATAAATATAAAAGCCATTTGAACAAAACCTCAATGGGAGAAGAGCTGAATAGGATAGGTCAATCAAGCCATTATCTGTATAAATTTAGTACCATATTACTGTTTCAGAGTCTCAGCAATGTGGAAAAGAGATTAATCTCTGGTCTTCCTTGCAATCCCATTTTTATTTATTTCTATCCAGCTGTCTAGCTAAAGAATGACTCTTCCAATTCAAAGGCTAAATGAAAGGTCATTGGCTCTTGACAATATTTTCAGATCCTTTGGGGAAACACTTGGCTTTTGCTCGTCTCTATATGTAATACCAGTTCATTCATATTATTCTGATTTGAGCATTTTCTTTTAAACTGTTCTCTATAAAATGCAATAGTCCTTTATTTTAGACCAGACACATGCTTCACACTTAACCTAAACCAAACAGATGAGTGAAGGTGGAGTGGATGGTGGTTTAAAATTTTTTTAAGTTTATATTTCTCTTGATCTATGAATTCTTTGGAAGAGGTAAGAGCTCCTAAAAGCTTTAGGCAAATGAATTTGAGTTTTATTCTCTTTTAATTACTAGTTTTAATGAAATACAGAAGTTGGGTTTTGTTTTGAAACAAATTTGTTCACAAGTTTACTTGTTTGTGTTTAACTTTGCTTTGGTTTATGGCTCACCAAAAAAAACTAGCAATTGGTCTAAATTAGGAAAATGGTGAAGTTCATGCCAATAGGAGCTCTGCAGTTGAGGTCAAGTTCCTCTGCCAAAAATTCTGTAAAGCCTGTGCTATAGGTAACCTCCCAAATGCTTAATTAATATGAATTACAATCATTTAAAAATTTCTTCTGAGCATCTACCATGTACAAAACTCACTGCTATACATTAGGGATACCAAGTAAATATAGTCTCTACCCTCAAGGAACAAAGGAATCCCAAATCTTAGACACTGCGTTATTTAGCAATTAAATCTAGGAGCATTTTGATTTATATTTTCATCATGGTACCAACACATGCCTTTATTATCATTATTAATAACTTTATTAAAGTCCAAATTTATCCTTCAACCTTAGGATCTGAGTGATGAAAGACTACATGTACTGGGTGAACAAAAAACTTTTAGAATATTGCCTCCTGCAATATAAAGGTGAGAGAACTCTAAATACAATGCCCCTGATTTTCCTCTAAAACTACAGTATTCTAAAAATTAGCTAAAAGAATGAATATTTGATTACAGGAGTACCTTGGAAATATTGTGTGTTCAGTTCTAGACCACCGAATAAAGTGAATATTGCAAAAAAGCATGTCACACAAATTGTTTGGTTTCCCAGGGCATATAAACTTATGTTTACCCTATACTATAATCTGTTAATTGTAAATACCATTATGTCTAAGAAAACAATGCCTATACCTTAATTTAAAAATAATGCTGTTGGAAAAAATGGCACAAATAAGCTTGCTTGACCCAGGGTTGTCACAAACCTTCGATCTGTAGAAAATGCATTACCTGTGAAGTGCAATAAAGCAAAGCACAATAAAACAAGGTATGCCTGTATGTGTAGCTGTATGATTGCTACCAGCAGCAGGTACTATAGGGACAAGAACATAAATTCAGGGTGAAGAAAGCAATGACATTCCATATGGCAGCCCTGATTAACCCAAAGAGTGGGAAGACTTAAAGCTACTACCCAGGCAATAGTGTTCTGCAAGCCATCCAATAGCCACTTGTTCTCAGCTCTAAAATTGTGGCCTGAGGACTGTTGATAGACTACAAGGGTCCTCCATAGAAAATCCACACTGGCCCCTAATTTAAATATTTATAATAAGGCCACTCAACACCACTTTCCATCACGAAAATGTAATAGCAACATTTAATAAAGAAACAGGTCTCACTATATTGGAATCTCATAGAAGTGGTTCCAGTCTTTCCATTAACTCTGGGGTGAGAGTCTTCTTTGTGGAGGGCCAGATTTGGGATAGTATGTACACTATGGGAGATGATTTGTTGCATCTGTGAACTAAAAAAATGTTTGAGAATTACTAACCTGCTGTGATCTGGTACATCTTTATAATTCTTCACCCTCCAGCCCTTGGAGCCTCAAGAAAGGACAAAGAAATTTACACACAGAAAGGATTATGTCATTCCTCAACACCCTGCCACCTGCACGTCTAATATCTTAAGTCCTAAACCTATATGCCCCAACCTATCTGACCTTCTCGTACCACTAGGGAGGCCCATGACCTTTTCAAACATTCAATAAAGAAGTGACTCGTTAAGTATTTAGGAATCAGGCCGGGCACAGGAGTTCTAGCCTCCAGTGGCCAAATAACTGTTTTCTCAGTTGCCTGTAAGATAAGCAGTATTTTCCTTTAAAGTTTCGAGGAGAGCTTCTGGGAAGATGGCAGAAGAGTAAGACGTGGAGATCACGTTCCTCCCCACAGATACACCAGAAATACATCTACACGTGGAACAACTCCTACAGAACACCTACTAAACGCTGGCTGAAGACCTCAGACCTCCCAAAAGCATCAGAAGCAGCGGATTAAATCTCTACAATCAACTTGATGTACTCTGCATCTGTGGAATACATGAATAGACAACGAATCATCCCAAATTGAAGAGGTGGACTTTGAGAGCAAGATTTATGATTTTTGCCCCTTTTCCGCTTTTTTGAGTGTGTATGTGTATGCTTCGGTGTGAGATTATGTCTGTATAGCTTTGCTTCCACCATTTGTCCTAGGGTTCTATCTGTCTGGTTTTTTTTGTTTTGTTTTTTGTTTTTTAAATTTTTTTCTTAATAATTATTTTTTTATTTTAATAACTTTATTATATTTTATCTTACTTTATTTTATTTTACTTTATCTTCTTTCTTTCTTTTTTTCCTTCCTTCCCTCCTCCCTTCCTCCCTTCCTCCCTTACCCCCTCCCTCCCTCCCTCCCTCCCTTCCCTCCTTCCTTCCTTCCTTCCTCCCTCCCTCCCTCAATCCCTCCCTCTCTCTCTTTCGTTCTTTCTTTCTTTCTTTCTTCCTTCTACTAATTCTTTCTTTCTACTTTTTCTCCCTTTTATTCTGAGCCATGTGGATGAAAGGCCCTTGGTGGTGCAGCCAGGAGTCAGTGCTGAGCCTCTGAGGAGGGAGAGCCAACTTCAGGACCCTGGTCCACAAGAGACCTCCCAGCTCCACATAATATCAAACGGCAAAAATCTCCCAGAGATCTCCATCTCAACACCAGCACCCAGCTTCACTCAACGACCAGCAAGCTACAGTGCTGGACATCCTATGCCAAACAACGAGCAAGACAGGAACACAACACAACCCATTAGCAGAGAGGCTGCCTAAAATCATAATAAGGCCACAGACACCCCAAAACACACCACCAAACGTGGACCTGCCCACCAGAGAGACAAGATTCAGCCTCAACCACCAGAACACAGGCACTAGTCCCCTCCACCAGGAAGCCTACACAACCCACTGAACCAACCTTAGCCACTGGGGACAGACACCAAAAACAACGGGAACTACAAACCTACAGTCTGCAAAAAGGAGACCCCAAACACAGGAAGATAAGCAAAATGAGAAGACAGAAAAACACACAGCAGATGAAGGAGCAAGATAAAAACCCACCAGACCTAACAAATGAAGAGGAAACAGGCAGTCTACCTGAAAAAAAATTCAGAATAATGATAGTAGAGATGATCCAAAATCTTGGAAATAGAGTAGACAAAATGCAAGAAACATTTAACAAGAACCTAGAAGAACTAAAGAAGAAACAAACAACGATGAACAACACAATAAATGAAATTAAAAATACTCTAGATGGGATCAATAGCAGAATAACTGAGGCAGAAGAACGGATAAGTGACCTGGAAGATAAAATAGTGGAAATAACTACTGCAGAGCAGAATACAGAAAGAAGAATGAAAAGAACTGAGGACAGTCTCAGAGACCTCTGGGACAACATTAAACACGCCAACATTCAAATTATAGGGGTCCCAGAAGAAGAAGAGAAAAAGAAAGGGACTGAGAAAATACTTGAAGGCATTACAGTTGAAAACTTCCCTAATATGGGAAAGGAAATAGTTAATCAAGTCCAGGAAGCAGAGAGAGTCCCGGAGCCACGGCGGAGTGCACAGCAACGGGTGTGGAGGGCAAAGGAGGGAGATTCCCGCACAGAGAATCGGTGCCGACCGGCACTCACCAGCCCGAGAGGCTTGTCTGCTCACCCGCCGGGGCGGGCGGGGCTGATAAATCCAAGGAGAAATATGCCAAGACACATATTAATCAAACTGTCAAAAATTAAATACAAAGAAAACATATTAAAAGCAGCAAGGGGAAAACAACAAATAACACACAAGGGAATCCCCATAAGGTTAACAGCTGATCTTTCAGCAGAAACTCTGCAAGCCAGAAGGGACTGGCAGGACATATTTAAAGTGATGAAGGAGAAAAACAGGCAACCAAGATTACTCTACCCAGCAAGGATCTCATTCAGATTTGATGGAGAAATTAAAACCTTTACAGACAAGCAAAAGCTGAGACAGTTCAGCACCAACAAACCAGCTTTAAAACAACTGCTAAAGGAACTTCTCTAGGCAGGAAACACAAGAGAAGGAAAAGACCTATAATAACAAACCCAAAACAATTAAGAAAATGGTAATAGGAACATACATATCGATAATTACCTTAAATGTAAATGGACTAAATGCTCCCACCAAAAGACACAGATTAGCTGAATGGATACAAAAACAAGACCCATATACTTACTGTCTACAAGAGACCCACTTCAGACCTAGAGACACATACAGACTGAAAGTAAGGGGATGGAAAAAGATATTCCATGCAAATGGAAACCAAAAGAAAGCTGGAGTAGCAATTCTCATATCAGACAAAATAGACTTTAAAATAAGGACTATTAAAAGAGACAAAGAAGGACACTACATAATGATCAAGGGATCGATCCAAGAAGAAGATATAACAATTGTAAATATTTATGCACCCAACATAGGAGCACCTCAATACATAAGGCAAATACTAACAGCCATAAAAGGGGAAATCGACAGTAACACATTCAGAGTAGGGGACTTTAACACCCCACTTTCACCCATGGACAGATCATCCAAAATGAAAATAAATAAGGAAACACAAGCTTTAAATGATACATTAAACAAGATGCACTTAATTGATATTTATAGGACATTCCATCCAAAAAAACAGAACACACATTTTTCTCAAGTGCTCATGGAACACTGTCAAGAATAGATCATATCTTGGGTCACAAATCAAGCCTTGGTAAATTTAAGAAAATTGAAATTGTATCAAGTATCTTTTCCAACCACAACGCTATGAGACTAGATATCAATTACAGGAAAAGATCTGTAAAAAATACAAACACATGGAGGCTAAACAATACCCTAATTAATAACAAAGTGATCACTGAAGAAATCAAAGAGGAAATAAAAAAATACCTAGAAACAAATGACAATGGAGACACGACGACCCAAAATTTATGGGATGCAGCAAAAGCAGTTCTAAGAGGGAAGTTTATAGCAATACAATCCTACCTTAAGAAACAGGAAACATCTCGAATAAACAACCTAACCTTGCACCTAAAGCAATTAGAGAAAGAAGAACAAAAAAACCCCCAAAGTTAGCAGAAGGAAAGAAATCATAAAATCAGATCAGAAATAAATGAAAAAGAAATGAAGGAAACAATAGCAAAGATAAAAAAACTAAAAGGTGGTTCTTTGAGAAGATAAAGAAAATTGACAAGCCACTAGGCAAACTCATCAAGGGAAAAAGGGAGAAGACTCAAATCAATAGAATTAGAGATGAAAAAGGAGAAGTAACAACTGACACTGCAGAAATACAAAAGACCATGAGAGATTACTACAAGCAACTCTATGCCCATAAAATGGACAACCTGGAAGAAATGGACAAATTCTTAGAAATGTACAACCTGTGAAGACTGAATCAGGAAGAAATAGAAAATATGAGGAGACCAATCACAAGCACTGAAATTGAAACTGTGATTAAAAATCTTCCGGGGGGGAAGGCGGAAGATGGCGGAAGAGTAAGACGCGGAGATCACCTTCCTCCCCACAGATACACCAGAAATACATCTACACGTGGAACAACTCCTACAGAACACCTACTGAAGGCTGGCAGAAGACCTCAGACCTCCCAAAAGGCAAGAAACTCCCCACATACCTGGGTAGGGCAAAAGAAAAAAAGAAAAAACAGAGACAAAAGAATAGGGACGGCACTTGCACCAGTGGGAGGGAGCTGTGAAGGAGGAAAAGTTTCCAAACACTAGGAAGCCCCTTCGCGGGCGGAGACTGCGGGTGGCGGAGGGGGGAGCTTCGGAGCCACAGCGGAGTGCACAGCAACGGGTGCGGAGGGGAAAGCGGGGAGATTCCCACACAGAGGATCGGTGCCGACCAGCACTCACCAGCCCGAGAGGCTTGTCTGCTCACCTGCCGGGGCGGGCGGGGCTGCGAGCTGAGGTTCTGAGGCTCGGGTTTCGGTTTCGGACGGAGCACAGGGAGAGGACTGGGGTTGGCGGCTTGAACATAGCCTGAAGGGGTTAGTGCACCACAGCTAGCCGGGAGGGAGTCCGGGGAAAAGTCTGCACCTGCCGAAGAGGCAGGAGACTTTTCCTTCCCTCTTTGTTTCCTGGGGCGTGAGGAGAGGGCTTTAAGAACGCTGCTTAAAGGAACTCCAGAGACGGGCGCGAGCCGCGGCTGAAAGCGCGGACCCCAGAGACGGGCGCGAGCCACGGCTGAAAGCGCGGAATCCAGAGACGGGCGCAAACCGCGGCTAAAAGCGCGGACCCCAGAGGCGGGCGGGAGATGTTAAGGCTGCTGCTGCCGCCACCAAGGGGCCTGTGTGCGAGCACAGGTCACTCTCCACACCCCTCTTCCGCGGAGCCTGTGCAGCCCGCCACTGCCAGGTTCCCGGGATCCAGGGACAACTTCCCCAGGAGAACTCACAGCGCGCCTCAGGCTGGTGCAAAGTCACGCTGGCCTTTGCCACCGCAGGCCCGCCCCTCACTCCGTGCCCCTCCCTCCCCGCCGGCCTGAGTGCGCCAGAGCCCCCGAATCAGCGGCTCTTTTAACCCCATCCTGTCTGAGCAAAAAACAGACGCCCTCCAGCGACCTACACGCAGTGTCAGGGCCAAATCCAAAGCTGAGCCCTGGGAGCTGTGAGAACAAAGAAGAGAAAGGGAAATCTCTCCCAGCAGCCTCAGAAGCAGCGGATTAAAGCTCCACAATCAACTTGATATACCCTGCATCTGTGGAATACCTGAATAGACAACCAATCATCCCAAATTAAGGAAGTGGACTTTAGGAGCAAGATCTATGATTTTTTCCCTTTTCCTCTTTTTGTGAATGTGTATGTGTATGCTTCTGTGTGAGATCTTGTCTGTATAGTCTTGCTTCCACCATTTGTCCTAGGGTTCTATCCGTCCATGTTTTTTTTTAAATTTTTTTTCTTAATAATTAATTTTAATAACGTTATTATACTTTACCTTTGTTCTTTCTTTCTTTCTTTCTTTCCTTCCTTCCTTCCCTCCTTTAGACAACGAATCATCCCAAATTGAGGAGGTGGTCTCTGACAGCAAGATTTATGATTTTTCCCCATTTACCTCTTTTAGTGAGGGTGTATGTGTATGCTTCTGTGTAAGATTTTGTCAGTATAGCTTTGCTTCCAACATTTGTCCTAAGGTTCTATCCGTCCCTTTTTTTTTTCCTGAATAAGAATTTTTTAATTCAATAACTTTATTATACTTTATTTTTACTGTATCTTCTTTCTTTCTGTCTTTTTTCCTTCTTTCCCTCCTTCCTTCCTTCCTCCCTCCCTCCCTCCCTCCTTTCTTTCCTTCTAGCCTTCTTTCCTTCTCTCTTCCTTCCTTCCTACCCTCCTTTCCTTCTTTCTTTCCTCATACTTCTACTAATTCCCTCTACTTTTTCTCCCTTTTATCCTGAGCCGTGTGGATGAAAAGCTCTTGGTGCTCCAGCCAGGAGGCAGGGCTCTGCCTCTGAGGTAGGAGAGCCAACTTCAGGACACTGGTCAACAAGAGACCTCCCAGCTCCACATAATATGAAATGGCGAAAATCTCCCAGAGACCTCCATCTTAACACCAGCACCCAGCTTCACTCAACGACCAGCAAGCCACAGTTCCGGAAAACCTATGCCAAACAACTAGCAAAACAGGAACACAACCCCACCCATTAGCAGAGAGGCTGCCTAAAATCATAATAAGGCCACAGACACCCCAAAACACACCACCAGACTTGAACCTGCCCACTAGAGAGACAAGATCCAGCCTCATCCACCACAACACAGGCACTTGTCCCCTACACCAGGAAGCCTACACAACCCACTGAACCAACCTTAGCCACTGGAGACAGACATCAAAAACAGGAGGAACTACGAACCTGCAGCCTGCAAAAAGGAGACCCCCAAACACAGTAAGATAAGCAAAATGAGAAGACAGAAAAACACACAGCAGATAAAGGAGCAGGATAAAAATGCACCAGACCTAACAAATAAAGAGGAAGTAGGCAGTCTACCTGAAAAAGAATTCAGAATAATGATAGTAAGGTTGATCCGAACTTTTGGAGACAGAATGGACAATAGAATGGACAAAATGCAAGAATCAGTTAACAAGGACCTAGAAGAACTAAAGATGAAACAAGCAACGATGAACAACACAATAAATGAAATTAAAAGTACTCTAGATGGGATCAATAGCAGAATAACTGAGGCAGAAGAACGGATAAGGGACCTGGAAGATAAAATAGTGGAAATAACTACTGTAGAGCAGAATAAAGAAAAAAGAATGAAAAGAACTGAGGACAGTCTCAGAGACCTCTGGGACAACATTAAACGCACCAACATTCGAATTATAGGGGTTCCAGAAGAAGAAGAGAAAAAGAAAGGGACTGAGAAAATATTTGAAGAGATTATAGTTGAAAACTTCCCTAATATGGGAAAGGAAATAGTTAATCAAGCCCAGGAAGCACAGAGATTGCCATACAGGATAAATCCAAGGAGAAATACGCTAAGACACATATTAATCAAACTGTCAAAAATTAAATACAAAGAAAGCATATTAAAAGCAGCAAGGGAAAAACAACAAATAACACATAAGGGAATCCCCATAAGGTTAACAGCTGATCTCTCAGCAGAAACCCTACAAGCCAGAAGGGAGTGGCAGGACATACTGAAAGTGATGAAGGAGAAAAACCTGCAGCCAAGACTACTCTACCCAGCAAGGATCTCATTCAGATTTGATGGAGAAATTAAAACCTTTACAGACAAGCAAAAGCTGAGACAGTTCAGCACCACCAAACCAGCTTTACAACAAATGCTAAAGGAACTGCTCTAGGCAAGAAACACAAGAGAAGGAAAAGACCTATAATAACGAACCCAAAACAATTTAGAAAATGGGAATAGGAACATACATATCGATAATTACCTTAAATGTAAATGGACTAAATGCTCCCACCAAAAGACACAGATTAGCTGAATGGATACAAAAACAAGACCCTTATATATGCTGTCTACAAGAGACCCACTTCAGACCTAGAGACACATACAGACTGAAAGTAAGGGGATGGAAAAAGATATTCCATGCAAATGGAAACCAAAAGAAAGCTGGAGTAGCAATTCTCATATCAGACAAAATAGACTTTAAAATAAAGACTATTAGAGGAGACAAAGAAGGACACTACATAATGATCAAGGGATCGATCCAAGAAGAAGATATAACAATTGTAAATATTTATGCACCCAACATAGGAGCACCTCAATACATAAGGCAAATACTAACAGCCATAAAAGGGGAAATAGACAGTAACACATTCAGAGTAGGGGACTTTAACACCCCACTTTCACCCATGGAGAGATCATCCAAAATGAAAATAAATAAGGAAACACAAGCTTTAAATGATACATTAAACAAGATGCACTTAATTGATATTTATAGGACATTCCATCCAAAAAAACAGAACACACATTTTTCTCAAGTGCTCATGGAACACTGTCAAGAATAGATCATATCTTGGGTCACAAATCAAGCCTTGGTAAATTTAAGAAAATTGAAATTGTATCAAGTATCTTTTCCAACCACAACGCTATGAGACTAGATATCAATTACAGGAAAAGATCTGTAAAAAATACAAACACATGGAGGCTAAACAATACCCTAATTAATAACAAAGTGATCACTGAAGAAATCAAAGAGGAAATAAAAAAATACCTAGAAACAAATGACAATGGAGACACGACGACCCAAAATTTATGGGATGCAGCAAAAGCAGTTCTAAGAGGGAAGTTTATAGCAATACAATCCTACCTTAAGAAACAGGAAACATCTCGAATAAACAACCTAACCTTGCACCTAAAGCAATTAGAGAAAGAAGAACAAAAAAACCCCCAAAGTTAGCAGAAGGAAAGAAATCATAAAAATCAGATCAGAAATAAATGAAAAAGAAATGAAGGAAACAATAGCAAGGATAAAAAAACTAAAAGGTGGTTCTTTGAGAAGATAAAGAAAATTGACAAGCCACTAGGCAAACTCATCAAGGGAAAAAGGGAGAAGACTCAAATCAATAGAATTAGAGATGAAAAAGGAGAAGTAACAACTGACACTGCAGAAATACAAAAGACCATGAGAGATTACTACAAGCAACTCTATGCCCATAAAATGGACAACCTGGAAGAAATGGACAAATTCTTAGAAATGTACAACCTGTGAAGACTGAATCAGGAAGAAATAGAAAATATGAGGAGACCAATCACAAGCACTGAAATTGAAACTGTGATTAAAAATCTTCCGGGGGGGAAGGCGGAAGATGGCGGAAGAGTAAGACGCGGAGATCACCTTCCTCCCCACAGATACACCAGAAATACATCTACACGTGGAACAACTCCTACAGAACACCTACTGAAGGCTGGCAGAAGACCTCAGACCTCCCAAAAGGCAAGAAACTCCCCACATACCTGGGTAGGGCAAAAGAAAAAAAGAAAAAACAGAGACAAAAGAATAGGGACGGCACTTGCACCAGTGGGAGGGAGCTGTGAAGGAGGAAAAGTTTCCAAACTCTAGGAAGCCCCTTCGCGGGCGGAGACTGCGGGTGGCGGAGGGGGGAGCTGCGGAGCCACAGCGGAGTGCACAGCAACGGGTGCGGAGGGGAAAGCGGGGAGATTCCCACACAGAGGATCGGTGCCGACCAGCACTCACCAGCCCGAGAGGCTTGTCTGCTCACCTGCCGGGGCGGGCGGGGCTGCGAGCTGAGGTTCTGAGGCTCGGGTTTCGGTTTCGGACGGAGCGCAGGGAGAGGACTGGGGTTGGCGGCTTGAACATAGCCTGAAGGGGTTAGTGCACCACAGCTAGCCGGGAGGGAGTCCGGGGAAAAGTCTGCACCTGCCGAAGAGGCAGGAGACTTTTCCTTCCCTCTTTGTTTCCTGGGGCGTGAGGAGAGGGCTTTAAGAACGCTGCTTAAAGGAACTCCAGAGACGGGCGCGAGCCGCGGCTGAAAGCGCGGACCCCAGAGACGGGCGCGAGCCACGGCTGAAAGCGCGGAATCCAGAGACGGGCGCAAACCGCGGCTAAAAGCGCGGACCCCAGAGGCGGGCGGGAGATGTTAAGGCTGCTGCTGCCGCCACCAAGGGGCCTGTGTGCGAGCACAGGTCACTCTCCACACCCCTCTTCCGCGGAGCCTGTGCAGCCCGCCACTGCCAGGTTCCCGGGATCCAGGGACAACTTCCCCAGGAGAACGCACAGCGCGCCTCAGGCTGGTGCAAAGTCACGCTGGCCTTTGCCACCGCAGGCCCGCCCCTCACTCCGTGCCCCTCCCTCCCCGCCGGCCTGAGTGCGCCAGAGCCCCCGAATCAGCGGCTCTTTTAACCCCATCCTGTCTGAGCAAAAAACAGACGCCCTCCAGCGACCTACACGCAGTGTCAGGGCCAAATCCAAAGCTGAGCCCTGGGAGCTGTGAGAACAAAGAAGAGAAAGGGAAATCTCTCCCAGCAGCCTCAGAAGCAGCGGATTAAAGCTCCACAATCAACTTGATATACCCTGCATCTGTGGAATACCTGAATAGACAACCAATCATCCCAAATTAAGGAAGTGGACTTTAGGAGCAAGATCTATGATTTTTTCCCTTTTCCTCTTTTTGTGAATGTGTATGTGTATGCTTCTGTGTGAGATCTTGTCTGTATAGTTTTGCTTCCACCATTTGTCCTAGGGTTCTATCCGTCCATGTTTTTTTTTAAATTTTTTTCTTAATAATTAATTTTAATAACGTTATTATACTTTACCTTTGTTCTTTCTTTCTTTCTTTCTTTCCTTCCTTCCTTCCCTCCTTTAGACAACGAATCATCCCAAATTGAGGAGGTGGTCTCTGACAGCAAGATTTATGATTTTTCCCCATTTACCTCTTTTAGTGAGGGTGTATGTGTATGCTTCTGTGTAAGATTTTGTCAGTATAGCTTTGCTTCCAACATTTGTCCTAAGGTTCTATCCGTCCCTTTTTTTTTCCTGAATAAGAATTTTTTAATTCAATAACTTTATTATACTTTATTTTTACTGTATCTTCTTTCTTTCTGTCTTTTTTCCTTCTTTCCCTCCTTCCTTCCTTCCTCCCTCCCTCCCTCCCTCCTTTCTTTCCTTCTAGCCTTCTTTCCTTCTCTCTTCCTTCCTTCCTACCCTCCTTTCCTTCTTTCTTTCCTCATACTTCTACTAATTCCCTCTACTTTTTCTCCCTTTTATCCTGAGCCGTGTGGATGAAAAGCTCTTGGTGCTCCAGCCAGGAGGCAGGGCTCTGCCTCTGAGGTAGGAGAGCCAACTTCAGGACACTGGTCAACAAGAGACCTCCCAGCTCCACATAATATGAAATGGCGAAAATCTCCCAGAGACCTCCATCTTAACACCAGCACCCAGCTTCACTCAACGACCAGCAAGCCACAGTTCCGGAAAACCTATGCCAAACAACTAGCAAAACAGGAACACAACCCCACCCATTAGCAGAGAGGCTGCCTAAAATCATAATAAGGCCACAGACACCCCAAAACACACCACCAGACTTGAACCTGCCCACTAGAGAGACAAGATCCAGCCTCATCCACCACAACACAGGCACTTGTCCCCTACACCAGGAAGCCTACACAACCCACTGAACCAACCTTAGCCACTGGAGACAGACATCAAAAACAGGAGGAACTACGAACCTGCAGCCTGCAAAAAGGAGACCCCCAAACACAGTAAGATAAGCAAAATGAGAAGACAGAAAAACACACAGCAGATAAAGGAGCAGGATAAAAATGCACCAGACCTAACAAATAAAGAGGAAGTAGGCAGTCTACCTGAAAAAGAATTCAGAATAATGATAGTAAGGTTGATCCGAACTTTTGGAGACAGAATGGACAATAGAATGGACAAAATGCAAGAATCAGTTAACAAGGACCTAGAAGAACTAAAGATGAAACAAGCAACGATGAACAACACAATAAATGAAATTAAAAGTACTCTAGATGGGATCAATAGCAGAATAACTGAGGCAGAAGAACGGATAAGGGACCTGGAAGATAAAATAGTGGAAATAACTACTGTAGAGCAGAATAAAGAAAAAAGAATGAAAAGAACTGAGGACAGTCTCAGAGACCTCTGGGACAACATTAAACGCACCAACATTCGAATTATAGGGGTTCCAGAAGAAGAAGAGAAAAAGAAAGGGACTGAGAAAATATTTGAAGAGATTATAGTTGAAAACTTCCCTAATATGGGAAAGGAAATAGTTAATCAAGCCCAGGAAGCACAGAGATTGCCATACAGGATAAATCCAAGGAGAAATACGCTAAGACACATATTTATCAAACTGTCAAAAATTAAATACAAAGAAAGCATATTAAAAGCAGCAAGGGAAAAACAACAAATAACACATAAGGGAATCCCCATAAGGTTAACAGCTGATCTCTCAGCAGAAACCCTACAAGCCAGAAGGGAGTGGCAGGACATACTGAAAGTGATGAAGGAGAAAAACCTGCAGCCAAGACTACTCTACCCAGCAAGGATCTCATTCAGATTTGATGGAGAAATTAAAACCTTTACAGACAAGCAAAAGCTGAGACAGTTCAGCACCACCAAACCAGCTTTACAACAAATGCTAAAGGAACTGCTCTAGGCAAGAAACACAAGAGAAGGAAAAGACCTATAATAACGAACCCAAAACAATTTAGAAAATGGGAATAGGAACATACATATCGATAATTACCTTAAATGTAAATGGACTAAATGCTCCCACCAAAAGACACAGATTAGCTGAATGGATACAAAAACAAGACCCTTATATATGCTGTCTACAAGAGACCCACTTCAGACCTAGAGACACATACAGACTGAAAGTAAGGGGATGGAAAAAGATATTCCATGCAAATGGAAACCAAAAGAAAGCTGGAGTAGCAATTCTCATATCAGACAAAATAGACTTTAAAATAAGGACTATTAAAAGAGACAAAGAAGGACACTACATAATGATCAAGGGATCGATCCAAGAAGAAGATATAACAATTGTAAATATTTATGCACCCAACATAGGAGCACCTCAATACATAAGGCAAATACTAACAGCCATAAAAGGGGAAATCGACAGTAACACATTCAGAGTAGGGGACTTAAACACCCCACTTTCACCCATGGACAGATCATCCAAAATGAAAATAAATAAGGAAACACAAGCTTTAAATGATACATTAAACAAGATGCACTTAATTGATATTTATAGGACACTCCATCCAAAAACAACAGAATACACATTTTTCTCAAGTGCTCATGGGACATTCTCCAGGATGAATCATATCTTAGGTCACAAATCAAGCCTTGGTAAATTTAAGAAAATTGAAATTGTATCAAGTATCTTTTCCGACCACAACGCTATGAGACTAGATATCAATTACAGGAAAAGACCTGTAAAAAATACAAACACATGGAGGCTAAACAATACACTACTTAATAATGAAGTGATCACTGAAGAAATCAAAGAGGCAATCAAAAAATACCTAGAAACAAATGACAATGGAGACACAACGACCCAAAACCTGTGGGATGCAGCAAAAGCAGTTCTAAGGGGGAAGTTTATAGCAATACAAGCCCACCTTAAGAAGCAGGAAACATCTAGAATAAACAACCTAACCTTGCACCTCAAGCAATTAGAGAAAGAAGAGCAAAAACACCCCAAAGCTAGCAGAAGGAAAGAAATCATAAAAATCAGATCAGAAATAAATGAAAAAGAAATGAAGGAAACGATAGCAAAGATCAATAAAACTAAAAGCTGGTTCTTTGAGAAGATAAACAAAATAGATAAACCACTAGCCAGACTCATCAAGAAAAAAAGGGAGAAGACTCAAATCAATAGAATTAGAAATGAAAAAGGAGAGGTAACAACTGACACTGCAGAAATAAAAGAGATCATGAGAGATTACTACAAGCAACTCTATGCCAATAAAATGGACAATCTGGAAGAAATGGACAAATTCTTAGAAATGCACAACCTGCCAAGACTGAATCAGGAAGAAATAGAAAATATGAACAGACCAATCACTAGCACTGAAATTGAAACTGTGATTAAAAATCTTCCAACAAAGAAAAGCCCAGGACCAGATGGCTTCACAGGCGAATTCTATCAAACATTTAGAGAAGAGCTAACACCTATCCTTCTCAAACTCTTCCAAAATATAACAGAGGGAGGAACACTTCCAAACTCCTTCTATGAGGCCAACATCACCTTGATACCAAAACCAGACAAGGATGTCACAAAGACAGAAAACTACAGGCCAATATCACTGATGAACATAGATGCAAAAATCCTCAACAAAATACTAGCAAACAGAATCCAACAGCACATTAAAAGGATCATACACCATGATCAAGTGGGGTTTATTCCAGGAATGCAAGGATTCTTCAATATACGCAAATCTATCAATGTGATAAACCATATAACAAATTGAAGGAGAAAAACCATATGATCATCTCAATAGATGCAGAGAAAGCTTTGACAAAATTCAACACCCATTTATGATAAAAACCCTGCAGAAAGTAGGCATAGAGGGAACTTTCCTCAACATAATAAAGGCCATATATGACAAGCTCACAGCAAACATCATCCTCAATGGTGAAAAACTGCAAGCATTTCCACTAAGAGCAGGAACAAGACAAGGTTTCCCACTCTCACCACTCTTATTCAACATAGTTTTGGAAGTTTTAGCCACAGCAATCAGAGAAGAAAAGGAAATAAAAGGAATCCAAATCGGAAAAGAAGAAGTAAAGCTGTCACTGTTTGCAGATGACATGATCCTATACACAGAGAACCCTAAAGATGCTACCAGAAAACTACTAGAGCTAATCAATGAATTTGGTAAAGTGGCAGGATACAAAATTAATGCACAGAAATCTCTGGCATTCCTATATACTAATGATGAAAAATCTGAAAGTGAAATCAAGAAAACACTCCCATTTACCATTGCAACAAAAAGAATAATATATCTAGGAATAAACCTACCTAAGGAGACAAAAGACCTGTATGCAGAAAATTATAAGACACTGATGAAAGAAATTAAAGATGATACAAATAGATGGAGAGATATACCATGTTCTTGGATTGGAAGAATCAACATTGTGAAAATGACTCTACTACCCAAAGCAATCTATAGATTCAATGCAATCCCTATCAAACTACCACTGGCATTCTTCACAGAAGCTAGAACAAAAAATTTCCCAATTTGTATGGAAACACAAAAGACCCCGAATAGCCAAAGCAATCTTGAGAACGAAAGAACGGAAGCTGGAGGAATCAGGCTCCCTGACTTCAGACTATACTACAAAGCTACAGTTATCAAGACGGTATGGTACTGGCATAAAAACAGAAAGATAGATCAATGGAACAGGATACAAAGCCCAGAGATAAACCCATGCACATATGGACACCTTATCTTTGATAAAGGAGGGAGGAATGTACAGTGGAGAAAGGACAGCCTCTTCAATAAGTGGTGCTGGTAAAACTGGACAGGTACATGTAAAAGTATGAGATTAGATCACTCCCTAACACCATACACAAAAATAAGCTCAAAATGGATGAAAGACCTAAATGTAAGGCCAGAAACTATCAAACTCTTAGAGGAAAACATAGGCAGAACACTCTATAACATAAATCACAGCAAGATCCTTTCTGACCCACTTCCTAGATTAATGGAAATAAAAACAAAAATAAACAAATGGGACCTAATGAAACTTCAAAGCTTTTGCACAGCAAAGGAAACCATAAAGAAGATCAAAAGACAACCCTCAGAATGGGAGAAAATATTTGCAAATGAAGCAACCGACAAAGGATTAATCTCCAAAATTTACAAGCAGCTCATGCAGCTCAATAACAAGAAAACAAACAACCCAATCCAAAAAATGGGCAGAAGACCTAAATAGACATTTCTCCAAAGAAGATATACAGACTTGCCAACAAACACATGAAAGAATGCTCAACATCATTAATCATTAGAGAAATGCAAATCAAAACTACAATGAGATATCATCTCACACCGGTCAGAATGGCCATCATCAAAAAATCTAGAAACAATAAATGCTGGAGAGGGTGTGAGAAAAGGGAACACTCTTGCACTGCTGGTGGGAATGTGAATTGGATTACAGCCACTATGGAGAACAGTATGGAAGGTTCCTTAAAAAACTACAAATAGATACTACCACTATGACCCAGCAATCCCACTACTGGGCTATATACCCTGAGAAAACCATAATTCAAAAAGAGTCATGTACCAAAATGTTCATTGCAGCTCTATTTACAATAGCCATGGAGATGGAAACAACCTAAGTGTCCCATCATCGGATGAATGGATAAAGAAAATGCGGCACATATATACAATGAATATTACTCAGCCATAAAAAGAAACGAAATTGAGCTATTTGTTATGAGGTGGATAGACCTAGAGTCTGTCATACAGAAGTGAAGTAAGTCAGAAAGAGCAAGACAAATACCAGTATGCTAACACATATATATGGAATTTAAGAAAAAAAATGTCATGAAGAACCTAGGGGTAAGAGAGGAATAAAGACACAGACCTACTAGAGAATGGACTTGAGGGTATGGGGAGGGGGAAGGGTAAGCTGTGACAAAGCGTGAGAGAGGCATGGACATATACACACTATCAAAGGTAAGGTAGATAGCTAGCGGGAAGCAGCCGCACAGCACAGGGAGATCAGCTCGGTGCTTTGTGACCACCTAGAGGGGCGGGATAGGGAGGGTGGGAGGGAGGGAGATGCAAGAATGTATATGTATAACTGATTCACTTTGTTATAAAGCAGAAACTAACACACCAATGTAAAGCAATTATACTCCAATAAAGATGTAAAAAAATAAAGTTTTGAGGAGTGCTAATGTGAACAACAGAGGATTGTCACACGTAGAAGTTCTAATATGTAATATAGCCTTATGGGAATTTTCTCGGCCTGTCTTATAAACAGTATAAGACAGCCCATTTCACCCAAATAGAGAAAAGAAAGTCTAAGGGCAAAGGTGAAAACCTCACAGAATTGTTGTGGTGCCCCTGGGATAGTTAAAAGCAGATTTATATTGAAATCTCACTTTCTGATTAGAAAAAACTAAACCACAGATTATAACGTTGTTATATAGTATTGCAGAAAGCATTTCCTCTATAAATTTTATCTGTGAATCAAAGCTATTAAAATCTTGTATTCTTAATAAATTACAAAATGCACACTTTAATTTAGCTTTTGAAGATAAGTTTTACAGAGGCCAAAAAAAGCTACCAATATCTATGAGCTGAACCAATCTGTATATGAGCACCCACTACCATTCTATATAAGACAGTGGTATTAAGCATAGCAGGAACAGAGATAGTTAAAGAAGTATAAGAAACTTTTCCAAAATTAAGTGTGCATACTCTCTAAACACGCAAGAATTCACAACAAAAAATGTAGCCCCTATAAAGGCATTTTAATCATTCATGACCTTTCAAGGTTGTGTGGAAAATAATTTCTTATTAAGCCATTCCCTTTAGGTTAGAGACTAATTTCTGCCATCCATTTTCCATGTGAGCTTCTGCAGAATTTGTCCTGATTTCTTGTTGTGAATGTGAAAGTTGTCTTGTTGACATATCAAATACACAGCTGAGTTTCAGCACTTAGAAGGCTTTGGGCTCTGAGGTAATAAATATTTGAATAGCAGGTAACTAAAATTTTCTGTCTCAAATATTTTACAATCTCTAGTCTAGAGAATGTTCCCAAAAGAAAAAGACATCCCAGATCATTTGGTTCAATCTTTGTGGACTACCATATACTGTTGTTTTGCTGCTCCAAATTGTGTTAATGACCCTGTGGTGGAGGAAGGGAAGCAGCAACAATATTAATTCCAGCTACTTTATATTAAATGCTCACTCTGTGTCAGGCACTGTGTCAGATATTTAACAAATGTTATTCCATTTAACTCATACCACAAATCTCTGTGGTCAAATACTACAGTTGTCCTCATTTTCAAAACTGGGCCTTATGACAGTTAAGAAATTTACTCGGGGTATCACAGCTCGTGGCTGGCATAGTTGAGAATGGTGTTCAGGCTATCTAACTCTAAAACTTGTACTGTTAACCCTGTGCTCAAGTATACAGGCTCTTTAAACTTGTGAGACACTTTCCTAAGAGAAATATGGGCAATCGCCCCTAACTTTGGCTTAACTTCTGCTATACTGACCTTTTAACTTCCCCCATTATTTTTTGTTTGTTTTTGTTTTTGTTTTGCAGTACGCGGCCTCTCACTGTTGTGGCCTCTCCCGTTGCAGAGCACAGCCTCCGGACACGCAGGCTCAGCGGCCATGGCTCACGGGCCCAGCCGCTCCGCGGCATGTGGAATCTTCCCGGACCGGGGCACGAACCCGTGTCCCCTGCATCGGCAGGCGGACTCTCAACCACTGCGCCACCAGGGAAGCCCTAACTTCCCCCATTTTGAATCACAATTTTCTCATCATACATCAGCCTTGGTTTCTAGCCCACTCTGTTCCAGATTACCATTCCCTCATCCCATCTCTTCACCTTGGATTACATATTCTTGCTCCCTAATCCATTCGAGTAAGTAGTTGCCAGCTTCAGCTAAGATTAGTCTGACTCAGTGGCCCCAAGCTCTGCCACCCCATCCATCACCCTGGCATCACACATCTTGTCTTGTTTTCTGGACACGCATATGGACCTCAGTCTAAGAACCTCCATTTGTGAGTTCAGAAGATGGGGACTTGCTTAGAGTCTAGGACAGAGGTCAGTCCCTTAGCCCAGAGTAAATAGAGATGCTGTCATGAGGAACAGAGTCTCACTCTGTGATTCTAGAGTCACTTATAAAAAGCCTCTTGTATAACATACAGTAGTGCCCCCTTATCAGGGGTTTTGTTTTCTGTGGTTTCAATTACCCACGGTAACCTGTGACCAAAAATATTATTTGCAAAGTTCCATAAATAAACAATTCATAAGTTTTAAATTGTGCACTGTTCTGAATAGCATGATGAAATCTCGCACCACCCAGCTCCATCCCACCCTGGACATGAATCATTCCTTTGTCCAGTATAACATGCCCATTAGTCCCTTAGTAGCTGTCTACGTTATCAGATGGACTGTCCTAGTATTGCAGTACTTGTGCTCAAGTAACCCTTATGCTATTAGTAATGGCCCCAAAGTGCAAGAGTAGTGATGCTGGCAATTTGGATATGCCAAAGAGAAGCCATAAAGCATTTCCTTTTCATGAAAAGGTGAAAATTCTCAACTTAATTAGGAAAGAAAAAAATCGTATGTTGAGGCTGCTAAGATCTATGTTGAGAATGAATCTTCTATCTGTGAAACTGTGAAGAAGGAAAAAGAAATTCATGCTACTTTTGCTGTCACACCTCAAACTGCAAAAGGTATGGCCACCTTACATGATAAGTGCTTAGTTAAGATGGAAAGGACATTAAATTTGTGGGTGTAAGATGTGAACAGAAAACATGTTCCCATTGACAGCAACATGTTGTGCATGGAGCCTATACGAAGACTTCAGCAAGGAATCCCCTGAAATGAAAGTCATTTGCTGGCTTTCAAGCCATTTTCAAGCCATTTGCTGCAAGTAAGGGATGGTTACACAGATTCAGAAATAGGTTGTGATTGAAAAATATAAAAATTACTGGAGAGGCTGAGTGTGACAATGAAGAAGCAACCGTCTTACTTCCGGCAGAGTTAAAGAAGTTGACTGAGAGACCACATTCACATAATTTTGATTACAGTATAGTGTCATAATTGTTCAATTTTACCATTAGTTACTGTTGTTAATCTCTTACTGTGCCTAATTTCTAAATTAAACTTTATCATAGGTATGTATAGGAAAAAAACATAGTATATTTGGGGTTTGGTACTATCCAAGATTTTAGGCATCCACTGGGGGTCTTGGAACATATTCCCCATGGATAAAGGAAGCTACTGTTCCTCATTCACAAAAGATTTTGGCTCTTCTAGAAAGATGTGATCATTTGCCACTAAGGAACCACATTAATAGAAGGGACATTTTCAAATCTGATGCAACTGAAAGTGCTGGCCAGGAAGGAAAACAGTGTTCCCTTCTCTTGATAACCCACACCATGTGAGGGAAAAATGGCTCAGGTCAGAAAATTATAATGTTGTGACTCCCCCATGACTCAACCCTATTTTGTGACTTCTAGCTCTTTGGCACTGACTCTCAGTTTGTATCTTATTTATCCCCTTTAGATACTGCTTTACAAACATTCTCATACATTTTTCAAACATTCTATTGCCCACTTTACACCGCAGCATCCTCAAAGGCAAAAATGT
The DNA here is from genome assembly GCF_011762595.2 of Tursiops truncatus. Classification (NCBI taxonomy): domain Eukaryota; kingdom Metazoa; phylum Chordata; class Mammalia; order Artiodactyla; family Delphinidae; genus Tursiops; species Tursiops truncatus. The sequence goes on from NC_047055.1 coordinate 40,530,862, forward strand.
TTTCTTTCTTTTGTAACCAGTCCCCATTTCAGGTTTTCTGCATACAGTGGGTGCTCGACACATGCTGTTTACTGAACGTACTCCTACTGCAGTGTCCTTGGATTGTTAGGATTCCATATTTATACACAGGAAGTCAACATAAAAAGGCAGACTATTTCTCTGAATGCTTTCCCAAATAGCCTGTGTAGAATTATGTTGTGCTTTTTGGGCATGTGTGGTTAAACCTAGATGGTGACTCATGAAACAATGTCACATTTCACACTTAGGAATTATGATGAATAATTATCTCTGGACTTTGGTTTGAAAGGCAAACTGAACGTTTTGAATGAGTCTTTTCTCTCTCATCACTTAATGACACCTTCTAAAAGAAAAGTCAGGGCTGTCTGATGACCTACACAGTTATTTCTGAAAACCTGAATGTAATCAAGTGGAAGATCTGAGTTAGCTAACTGCATTCCAAATATAAGTCACTGACATGAAGGATTTAAATACACTAGTTCCTAAGATATTAAAGACTATTTATCCATTTTAAAAATTGAGCATAGATTAATACTCTGATACTTTCTGATAATACTCTGATACTTTCTTCATGTTGCCCAGATGACCCTTCCTAAAACACCATTTAATTAGACCAGTCTCATGCTCAAGGACTTTCAGTAGCTCACCTTTGCCTAAGAGATGAATTCAGATTACTCAGCGTGGTTCTCTATTTCTTTCACAATCCAGTTCCACCTATCTTACTGTGTTCTTTCCACTACCTTGCAACAGAAATCCTCTGGTCCAGCTAAGCCATGCTCTTCAATGCTCCCTCATAACACATATAGTGTATAATGCCCCAGAGAGTTTACACAGGTTTTTCACTCTGTAAACATCTCTTCCCCCATATAACTGCCACATTCTTTTTCATTAGTCCTTGTGGACTTAGCTCAAATCCCACTTTCCTCCATGACGCTTGTCCCTACACCTGCCCACTATAATGACCCACTGTCCCTACAAAGGAGTGCCTTGGCACTTTGGATCCTTACTCAAAGTCACTCTACTCTGATCACCTAAGAATGCGTCCTCTGAAACCAGCTGATACCATTCATGTAACACATAATCGTATCCTTACTTTTGATATTTTACAATATTATGTACACTGTATTCATCACAACAAAAATGTAAGCCTTTCAAGAGCAAGAATAATGATCAATTTTTCTTAATATTCTCCAAATTACCTAGCATTATGCAGTTCGACTAATAGTAGGCACTCAATATATACCTGACTTGAATTATATTTAACAACTGCCTTTTCTTTGGAACGTATCTGCTAAGTGTCTACAGGCAGAGGTGAAACCAAAGGGAATTTTAATTCTCCACAATTAAGTTATAGCGGATGCTATTAGCAATCTGACCAGATCCCCCTTATGGGGCCAGCTTCGAAAAGGGCTGGCTGCTAACGGCTTACAGGTGCACCCTTCTCAGGAACCACCTGCATATGCCAGGGAGGTTACACCTCTCATCTCAGAGGCAACTCATTGCCAGTGACTGACAGGTGCAGGGGTGAAGTCCATTCTCCTTTGCCTCTGGGCAGGACAAACTCTGCGATATAATTCATGTTCCAAAGGCCTCAGTGGGATCAGGCTATACTTCTGAAGCCACACTCCTACTTAGCTTCTTCTGTTTCCCTATTCTGCTTCCCTTACTCCCTTACACATTTTTCTTGAGCTCACTCTCTCAATAAACAATTTGCACAAGAATCCTGATCTCAGGCTTAGCTTCTAGGAAACACCACCTAAGACAACAGTATCTCTAAAATAGACAAGTTGTGGATGTTTATAACTGCTTCTAGGTAGCAGAAAATCTTTGATGAACCCGGCTATCAAGGAACATAACACCAACAAAAAACATTGTCCTTTCAGAGAGCCATACACAATTTTGGGGTGCCTGACTTTCAGTAATATAACTGGTATGCATGAGGTGGAAGTGAGCTCAAACAGGATCCAGTCCTGTGGTTCTCAACCTCTGTTCTCCATCTCAGCACAGATAAGTAACATTCCACGCTCCCAAGGTAGCACTACCTTTGAACTTCAAAGAGGTCAGAGGAGCATGTTAGATCTTGGTTAGGAGGTTGGGAAAACCTCAGAGTTGATACTGATAAATAATTCCCACCCCTAACTCTAATCTCGTTCAATTTCATAATTTTTTACAAATCAGGAAACACAAGAAGCATGAAGGCAACTTCTCCAAGATCACAGAACTACTCTGTGGCAGAGGAGGAACCAGAACTCATATCGCCACATATACAGTACACAATTTGATTTAATGTAGCATTTCCTAAAATGTGCTTTGCGGAACACTAGTCACTAGGTCTATGAGATGTACCATACGAAAAAAGTTCCAAATAATGCCTAATATATTCTTTCCTGGAAATTCACAAAGAATATTAGCATATTAAAGACTGAAAAAAGCATACATTAAAATATAAGTTTCCCAAATTTACTTAATCACAGATACTTCCTCTTCTTTCATATAATACCTATTAACCAACATGCCTCAGAACTAGTGATCCAAGGTACTTACTTTGGAATAAGCTGACCTAATTGATTATCCCAGGGAGTCGCTAGGTACTGTGAACATTTATCTGAGCCACTTGGTAAAAATCATCTTATTCTTAACGTTTAAAAGGAAGAATAGAAAACGTTAGCACCTTGATTTTAATTCCCAAAAAGAAACGGAAGGAAGAAGGATCAGAAGGTTCGTGGAAGGTTAGCAACCACTTGAAATTATCATTAAAAAACACATCAATACTTGGGCACCTATAGAAATCTCCTAAATACTAGATTATCACAAGTTAAAAGTCACGAGAACATTTAATAGAAGAAATAAAAGGTAAATGGAAATACCTTTTCAAGCCTACATGGTAAAGGCCAGATTATAGCTCAAACAAAGCAGAGAAAATGACCATGTTAAAACTTATATGGAGTTATTACATCCCACACATTCCTCAGACCAAAATCAGAAATAGCTACAACTCATATGTTCTTTTCTTTCACCTGTATATAATAATAATAATAATAAAAATAATAAAAATAAATTATTAACCATTATGTAAGTAAGATACAGTATTCATTTTTAAACATAGCCTTCTGGTCATTGTGGTTGTTACCTGATATGTATAAAAAACACCATCAAACATAATGGATCATCCCATTAGCCTCTTTCAGCTGAGCCCTTAAGGTCAATGCTTGAAAAACATCTGATGTAAGGAAGCCAAACATGACTGCTACTAAAATGTGATGTCTAGCTGTGGGAAAGCAGATTGAAGTCAGTGTAACTTAAGGCAAGCTCTTCTGTTTTGAAACTGGCTACGGGTTTCAACCATGGAAGGACTTTTTCTAATGCACTGTTAGCATATCAGGTAAGGCTTCAACTGGGACAGATGAGGGAGAAAAGAAAACATCAGTTTTAATAACATCTCTGTATAAATAGTGCCAGTATTAGTTGCATAAATTTCTACTATACCCAAGTGGGAGATATTGGATTTTTTAATTTAATTTTTTGAGTGTATAGTATGCATAGCCCCATACCAAACGCTGAGGAACTAGGGATTTTTTTTAAAGTAAAGACATAGCCAAACATTTCAAATGTAAATGAAATGACATTTCAAAAACATATCAAACAACCAAAAAATAACTAATATGACCTATATGGGACATATAATGAAGAGATAAACTTGGCCATATAGGGTTGAGCCAAGTTGTAGAGACTTAAATACAAAGGTCAGACTTCCTCTTTTCCCTGTAAGATAAATTTATGGAATCTTTTTGTGTAACCTGGAAATATTTTTACAAGGAGAATCACAATCCTCACACACATCTGTTTCATGAAACACTTAAATAGCTTTAAAAAAAAATCACTTTCCCTCTCTGAATCTCAGATTTAGCAGTTTATTACACAAGTTTTTGAGTTAGTATTCAGTCAAAATCCAAAGTCATACTATAACTCAATGCCTCAATAATGCAAACAACAGATTTATTAGAAAGTAATTTTTAGGCTTTTAGAAAAGGACATTTATAGAACAAGGGAGTTAAGATTAGGCTAATGTGATCAATAATCAGTCTAACAATACACTTTAAAAAATACACATAAACATTGACAGAGATTGATTTTCTACCCAATTTCCCATTTTCAGCAGCAAATACTAGGGCCCTGTCTGAAGTAGAATGAAAATAGTCTCATCTTTCATGTTCTAAAATGATAAGAACCAGAAGATACATGTTTCAAAAGGAGTAAGGAGAAACACCAAAAGAAGAAGCTTGGTTGGGGGTCAGGTTGGTAGCAAAAGCTACATTTGGCCACTTCCAGCTTGATTTCAAGTCCATCTAAGCCCAGGAATATAGTCATGGTGAGCAGGAAGAGTCCAGGTTGCATTACCCCATATGTTGTAGACCCAAGAGCAAAACTGTTACTAATAAACATGAAATTCTGCCAAAGCTTTGCGTTCTTTATATTTTTATTCATCAGTAAGTCTCTCTAAAATGTTTGTTTATGTCAGAGGCTATGAGTGAGAATAACAACTCTCAGGCACTACAAGTGAATCATTTGTTTGTGTGTAAAATATTTATAACCGATTTCCTCTTATCTCCCCCACACAGATTTGGGGCCATTTTTCTCTAATGTTCAGTGGTAGGTGTTCAGGGAATGCAAATTGATTTAATATTAATATGTATTATAATCCTCCAAAACCCAACAGAAGCCATTTTTCAATTTTTTGTTATTACAGGTGATTCATTACTGTAAATAGTTAGGAGATAACCAAAGAAAACCACAGGCCCTGCTAACATCTAAAAACTTTAGAAAGCCAATAACAATGTAGACAAAGAGACAAAGGACAAGCTAGATAATATATTAAAACCACTGCAGAGGGGGAGGAGCTTCAAGATGGCGGAAGAGTAAGACACGGAGATCACCTTCCCACAAATACATCAGAAATACATCTACACGTGGAACAACTGCTACAGAACACCCACTGAACGCTGGCAGAAGACCTCAGACCTCCCAAAAGGCAAGAAACTTCCCATGTACCTGGGTAGGGCGAAAGAAAAAAGAATAAACAGAGACAAAAGAATAGGGACGGGACCTGCACCAGTGGGAGGGAGCTGTGAAGGAGGAAAGGTTTCCACACACTAGGAAGCCCCTTCGCGGGCGGAGACTGCGGGTGGCAGAGGCGGGGACCTTTGGGGCTGCGGAGGAGAGCGCAGCCACGGGGGTGCGGAGGGCTAAGCGGAGAGATTCCCGCACAGAGCATTGGTGCCGACCAGCACTCACCAGCCCGAGAGGCTTGTCTGCTCACCCGCCGGGGCGGGCGGGGCTGCAAGCTGAGGCTCGGGCTTCGGAGATCGGATCCCAGGGAGAAGACTGGGGTTGGAGGCGTGAACAGAGCCTGAAGGGGTTAGTGTGCCACAGCTAGCTGGAAGGGAGTCCGGGAAAAAGTCTGGAGCTGCCGAAGAGGCAAGAGACTTTTTCTTGCCTCTTTGTTTCCTGGTGCGCAAGGAGAGGGGATTAAGAGCGCCACTTAAAGGAGCTCCAGAGACGGCCGTGAGCCGCGGCTATCAGCATGGACCCCAGAGACGGGCATGAGACACTAAGGCTGCTGCTGTCGCCACCAAGAAGCTTGTGTGCAAGCACAGGTCACTATCCACACCTCCCCTCCCGAAGCCTGGGCAGCCCGTCACTGCCAGGGTCCTGTGATCCAGGGACAACTTCCCCGGGAAACAACGTGGCACGCCTCAGGCTGGTGCAATGCCACGCTGGCCTCTGCCGCTGCAGGCTGGCCCCGCATCCGTACCTCTCCCTCCCCCCGGCCTGAGTGAGCCAGAGCCCCCGAATCAGCTGCTCCTTTAACCCTGTCCTGTGTGAGCGAAGGACAGACGCGCTCAGGCGACCTACATGCAGAGGCGGGTCCAAAACCAAAGCTGAAACCCCGGGAGCTGTGTGAACAAAGAAGAGAAAGGGAAATTTCTCCCAGCAGCCTCAGGAGCAATGGATTAAAGCTCCACAGTCAACCTGATGTACCCTGCATCTGTGGAATACATGAATAGACAATGAATCATCCCAAATTGAGGAGGTGGACTTTGGGAGCAACAATATATATATTTCTTTCCCTTTTTCTCTTTTTGTGAGGGTGTATGTGTATGCTTCTGTGTGTGATTCTGTCTGTATAGCTTTGCTTTTACCATTTTACTAGGGTTCTGTCTGTCCATTTTTGATTGTTTGCTTTTATTACTTAAAATTTTTTTCTTCTTAACAATTATTTTTCATTTTAATAACTTTATTTTATTTTACTTTATTTTATTTTATCTTCTTCTTTCTTTCTTTTTTTCTCCCTTTTATGCTGAGCCGTGTGGAGAACAGGCTCTAGGTGCTTCAGCAAGGTGTCAGGGCTGTGCCATTGAGGTGGGAAAGCCAAGTTCAGCATACTGGTCCACAAGAGACGTCCAGGCTCCACGTAATATTAAATGGTGAAAATCTCCCAGAGATCTCCATCTGAACCCCAAGACGCAGATCCACTCAATGACCAGCAAGCTACAGTGCTGGACACCCTATGCCAAATAACTAGAAAGACAGGAACACAACCCCATCCATTAGCACAGAGGCTGACTAAAACCATAAGAAGGCCACAGACACCCTGAAACAAACAACCAGACGTGGACTTGCCAACCAGAAAGAAAAGATCCAGCCTCATCCACCAGAACACAGGCACTCGTCCCCTCCACCAGGAAGCCTACACAACCCCTTGAACCAATCTTAGCCACTGGGGACAGACACCAAAAACAAAGGAAACTACCAACCTGGAGCCTGCGAAAAGGACACCACAAATACAGTAAGTTAAGCAAAATGAGAAGACACAGAAACACAGCAGATGAAGGAGCAAGGCAAAAACCCAGCAGACCTAACAAATGAAGAGGAAATAGGCAGTCTACCTGAAAAAGAATTCAGAATAATGATAGTAAAGATGATCCAAAGTCTTGGAAATAGAATGGAGAAAATACAAGAAAAGTTTAACAAGGACCTAGAAGAACTAAAGAGCAAACAAATAGTGATGAACAACACAATAAATGAAATTAAAAATTCTCTAGAAGGGATCAACAGCAGAATAACTGAGGCAGAAGAATGGATAAGTGACCTGGAAGATAAAATAGTGGAAATAACGACTGCAGAGCAGAATAAAGAAAAAAGAATAAAAAGAATTGAGGACAGTCTCAGAGACCTCTGGGACAACATTAAACACACCAACATTCGAATTATAGGGGTCCCAGAAGAAGAAGAGAAAAAGAAAGGGACTGAGGAAATACTTGAAGACATTACAGTTGAAAACTTCCCTAATATGGGAAAGGAAATAGTTAATAAAGTCCAGGAAGCACAGAGAGTCCCATACAGGATAAATCCAAGGAGAAACAGGCCTAGACATACATTAATCAAACTATAAAAAATTAAATACAAAGAAAACATATAAAAAGCATCAAGGGAAGAACAACAAATAAAAATAAGGGAATCCCCATAAGGTTAACAGCTGATCTTTCAGCAGAAACTCTGCAAGCCAGAAGGGAGTGGCAGGACATATTTAAAGTGATGAAAGAGAAAAACCGACAACCAAGATTACTCTACCCAGCAAGGATCTCATTCAGATTTGATGGAGAAATTAAAACCTTTACAGACAAGCAAAAGCTAAGAGAATTCAGCACCACCAAACCAGCTTTACAAAAAATGCTAAAGGCATTCCTCTAGGCAGGAAACACAAGAGAAGGAAAAGACCTACAATAATAAACCCAAAACAATTAAGAAAATGGTAACAGGACCATACATATCGATAATTACCTTAAATGTAAATGGATTAAATGCTCCAACCAAAAGATGTAGACTGGCTGAATGAATAGAAAACCAACACCCATATATATGCTGTCTACAAGAAACCCACTTCAGACCTAGGGAAACAGACTGAAAAGGAGGGGATGGAAAAAGATATTCCATGCAAATGGAAATCAGAAGAAAGCTGGAGTAGCAATTCTCATACCAGACAAAATAGACGTTAAAACAAAGACTATTACAAGAGACAAAGAAGGACACTACATAATGATCAAGTGATGGATCCAAGAAAAAGATATAACAACAGGAAATATTTACACACCCAACAAGGGGCACCACAATACATAAGGCAAATAACAACAGTGATAAAATCGGAAATCGACAGTAACACAATCATACTAGGGGACATTAACACCCCACTTTCACCAATGGACAGATCATCCAAAATGAAAATAAATAAGGAAACACAAGCTTTAAATGATACATTAAACAAGAAGAACTTAATTGATATTTACAGGACATTCCACCCAAAAACATCAGAATACACATTCTTCTCAAGTGTTCATGGAACATTCTCCAGGATAGATCACATCTTGGGTCACAAATCAAGCCTTGGTAAATTTAAGAAAATGGAAATCGTATCAAGTACTTTTTCCGACCATAACGCTATAAGACTAGATATAAATTACAGGAAAAAATCTGTAAGAAATACAAGCACACGGAGGCTAAACAGCACACTACTTCATAACCAAGAGATCACTGAAGAAATCAAAGAGGAAATCAAAAAATACTTAGAAACAAATGACAATGAAAACACAACGATGCAAAACCTATGGAATGCAGCGAAAGCAGTTCTAAGAGGGAAGTTTATAGCAATAAAACCCTACCTTAAGAAACAAGCAACATCTCAAATAAACAATCTAACCTTACACCTAAAGCAATTAGAGAAAGAGGAACAAAGACTCCCAAAGTTAGTAAAAAGAAAGAAATCATAAAGATCAGATCAGAAATAAATGAAAAAGAAATGAAGGAAATGATAGCAAAGATCAATAAAACTAAAAGCTGGTTCCTTGAGAAGATAAACAAAATTGATAAACCACTAGCCAGACTCATCAATAAAAATAGGGAGAAGACTCAAATCAACAGAATTAGAAGAGGAAAAGGAGAAGTAACAACAGACACTACAGAAATACAGAGGATCATGAGAGATTACTACAAGCAACTATATGCCAATAAAGTGGACAACCTGAAAACAATGGACAAATTCTTAGAAATGCACAACCTTCGGAGACTGTACCAGGAAGAAATAGAAAATATGAACAGACCAAACACAAGCACTGAAATTGAAAGTGCGATTAAAAATCTTCCAACAAAAAAAAGCCCAGGACCAGAGGGCTTCACAGGCGAATTCTATCAAACATTTAGAGAAGAGCTAAGATCTATCCTTCTCAAACTCTGCCAAAATATAGCAGAGGGAACAATACTCCCAAACTCCTTCTACAAGGCCACCATCACCCTGATACCAAAATGAGACAAAGATGTCACAAAGAAAGAAAACTACAGGCCAATATCACTGATCAACATAGATGCAAAAATTCTCAACAGAATACTAGCAAACATAATCCAACAGCACATTAGAATGATCATACACTGTGATCAAGTGGGGTTTATCCCAGGAATGCAAGGATTCTTCAATATATGCAAATCAATCAACGTGATACACCATATTAACAAATTGAAGGACAAAAACCACATGATCATCTCAATAGATGCCGAGAATGCTTTCGACAAACTTCAACACCCATTTATGAAAAAAACCCTCCAGAAAGTAGGCACAGAGGGAACTCACCTCAACATAATAAAGGCCATATATGACAAACGCACAGCCAACATTGTCCTCAATGGTGAAAAACTGAAACCATTTCCACTAAGATCAGGAACAAGACAAGGTTGCCCACTCTCACCACCATTATTCAACATAGTTTTGGGAGTTTTAGCCACAGCAATCAGAGGAGAAAAAGAAATAAAAGGAATCCAAATTGGAAAAGAAGAAGTAAAGCTGTCACTGTTTGCAGATGGCATGATACTGTACATAGAGAATCCTAAAGATGCTACCAGAAAACTACTAGAGCTAATCAATGAATTTGGTAAGGTAGCAGGATACATAATTAATGCACAGAAATTTCTAGCATTCCTACAGACTAATGACGAAAAATCTGAAAGTGAAATTAAGAAAACACTCCCATTTACCATTGCAACAAAAAGAATAAAATACCTAGGAATAAACCTACCTAAGGAAAAAAATAACCTGTATGCAGAAAATTATAAGACACTGATGAAAGAAATTAAAGATGATACAAATAGATGGAGAGATATACCATGTTTTTGGATTGGAAGAATCAACATCGGGATAATGACTCTACTACCCCAAGCAATCTACAGTTTCAATGCAATCTCTATCAAACTACCACTGCCATTTTTCACAGAACTAGAACAAAAAATTTCACAACTTATATGGAATCACAAAACACCCTGAATAGCCAAAGCAATCTTGAGAAAGAAAAACAGAGCTGGAGGAATCAGTCTCCCTGACTTCAGACTATTCTACAAAGCTACAGTAATCAAGACAGTACAGTACTTGCACAAAAACAGAAATATTGATCAATGGAACAGGATACAAAGCCCAGAGATAAACCCACGCACATATGGTCACCTTATCTTTGATAATGGCGGGAAGAATATACAGTGGAGAAAAGGCAGCCTCTTTAATAGGTGGTGCTGGGAAAACTGGACAGCTACATGTAAAAGAATGAAATTAGAACACTCCTTAACACCATACACAAAAATAAACTGAAAATGGATTAAAGACCTAAATGTAAGGCCAGACACTATCAAACTCTTAGAGGAAAACATAGGCAGAACACTCTATGACATGAATCACAGCAAGATCCTTTTTGACCCACCTCCTAGAGAAATGGAAATAAAAACAAAAATAAACAAATGGGACCTAATGAAACTTCAAAGCTTTTGCACAGCAAACGAAACCATAAACAAGGCCAAAAGACAACCCTCAGAATGGGAGAAAATATTTGCAAATGAAGCAACTGACAAAGGCTTAATCTCCAAAACATACAAGCAACTCATGCAGCTCAGTATCAAAAAAACAAACAACCCAATCCAAAAATGGGCAGAAGACCTATATAGACATTTCTCCAAAGAAGATATACAGATTGTCAACAAACACATGAAACAATGCTCAACATCATTAATCATTAGAGAAATGCAAATCAAAACTACAATGAGATATCATCTCACACCAGTCAGAATGGCCATCATCAAAAGAATCTACAGACAAAAAATGCTGGAGAGGGTGTGGACAAAAGGGAACCCTCTTGCACTGTTGGTAGGAATGTAAATTGATACAGCCACTATGGAGAACAGTATGGAGTTTCCTTAAAAAAGTATAAATAGAACTACCATATGACTCAGCAATCCCACTACTGGGCATATACTCTGAGAAAACCATAATTCAAAAAGATTCATGTACCAAAATGTTCACTGCAGCTCTATTTACAATAGCCAGGACATGGAAGCAACCTAAGTGTCCATCAGCAGATGAATGGATAAAGAAGATATGGCACATAATTACATTGGAATATTACTCAGCCATCAAAAGGAACAAAACTGAGTTATTTGTAGTTAGGTGCATGGACCTCGAGAGTGTCATAAAGAGTGAAGTAAGTCAGAAATAGAAAAACGAATACCGTATGCTAACACACACACATATATATATATATATGGAATCTAAGAAAAAAAATGGTCAGAAAAGCCTAGGGGCAAGACGGGAATAAAGATGCAGACCTACTAGAGAATCGACTTGATACGGGGAGGGGGAAGGGTAAGCTGTGACAAAGTGAGAGAGTGGCATGGACATATATACACCACCAAAGGTAAAGTAGATAGCTAGTGGGAAGCAGCCTCATAGCATAGGGAGATCAGCTCGGTGCTTTGTGACCACCTAGAGGGGTCGGATAGGGAGTGTGGGAGGGAGGGAGATGCAAGAGGGAAGAGATATGGGGACATATGTATATGTATAACTGATCCACTTTGTTATAAAGCAGAAACTACCATTGTAAAGCAATTATACTCCAATAAAGATGTTAAAAAATAAAATAAAACACTGCAGAGAGTAATGATCAGTGGGGGCAAGGATTCTGAATAAAATAGGGAAGGGACTGAGTCACGATGGTAGCTCCGTTGTCTCTCATTCCATCAAATTACGAAGATTTTGTAAAAGACGTTTTCAGAAACATATTAAACGACAAGGAGAAGTGGCATAACAAACAGAAAAAAATAGATGGAAAAAATTTTGCACCAAGATAGGATCAAAACACTTCTAAGTGAACATGTCTGCTACTACTTAATAGTTGGGCTTGGTATTAGGGATCAGTTGGGATGCATCCTAAATGAACTATTTAGTTTCAAAGATAATGCCTAAATTTACTTTAGTTGCTATTACCAAATATCAGTGGTTCCTCTGTTTAGAGAAGCAAAGCAGACTTAGAGGTTCAAATTAAAAGACTTGTAGATTATGAATGAAGAAAACCAACTACATTACTAAAACCAACCAACCAACAACAAAAGAAAAACAATTAATATACTCGTGTAATATTAAAGAGAGCAAAGAACAAAGAGGAAAACTTTTTCAAACAAAAATGGAGTGTTGATTCTTAACTTCATAAATTTCTTCTCACTTTTATATTGATTTAGCTCTCCCAAAATTAGTTTATCCTCACTAGATAAGTCAAAACCCAGTGTTTAAAAACCCAACTTACAAACCTTTTGACCAGTAGAAGTCTCTATACTCCAACTAACTTTACTGAATTGTCCTTAACTAACTCTTGCTATGGTCTTGGCACAAATAGTGCAAGCTTCTCCTAGGGCAAACCTCCCCAATGGGACTCTTTCTCCTGTAGTAGAGGCTTCTGATGGCACCATATGCACCTCAGCTGTTTCTAATTTACCCAGTCAGCCTGGCTTTGAGTGGATGACTCAGAAGGCTGATTTTTTTCTTTGAAGAACCAAATGATTTTACACCAAATTCAGATTTAATAAACTTAAACGATTTCATAAAATGCTTATAATTTAAACATGAAAGGATTTCTTCACGGTCACCCTGAAAATTGCTTTCACCATTCAAAAATGAACAGCACTTATGGTGTATATTAAAATGCAAGTGAGTGGAGGAAGTCAGATGACAATGAACAATGTACTGAAATGATAAAAAAAAATGTGCAGGAGTAATCTTGTATTCATAAAGAATATATGATATATATTTTCTATACAAATTACCATTCTTATAATTCTCGTTTCATATATTAAATGTATATGTAAAATTTCTATGAGATTCAGAATACAAATAGAGCAAAATGAAATTGTCTGGGGAACCAAACTCAACTTTTCAACTGATGTTGAGCCCATGTATATAAAGAGATGCACCTTTAAAGCAATGAAATCCAAGGCAGAGCTGGATTAGCAGAAACAGAAATCAGACTGAGGTGAAAATGAATTACTTCTATGTGTTTGAAGGAAAGGGGGAAAAAGTACTTTTTTAGTGAACCTCAAGAAATTCTTCCATAAGCATTCATTTCAAACTGAAATGTTCCAGTTTAAGGTTTCACTGTAGTCAGAACACCTAAAGAACAGGAGCTCTAACCTATCCTGTGAAAGAAGCAATTTATTTCATGAAAATATCCATAAAGTATGGGAAAGAAAGCTACCCATCCTATACATCAAGTTCTCAAAAGAAACTGTGCCACCTCCTCAGAAAATGCTTCCTTTCTGTTTTCAATCTTCCTGCTCAGAAAGACATACCAAGAAGAACAGAGACTCGAGTTTAAGAGAAAAACCAATGTGAAAGTAGACAAAATCAAATATTCCACAATGAACAACTGGGGCTTGAAATATCAGATATTAGCTACATTTAAATAACATTTTTGAAAACATCATAATGATTAATAAAAGGCAACTGGAGTTGAATAGACATGTTTAATGTTTTAGTGTTTGGAAACCAAAGGAATCACTCAAATGTTATGATGAAAATACTTTACATTTATCCTCAAAATATCTTTTGTCTGGGAGAAATACATATCTGTTCGTTTTTAAATTCATATGACAAGTGTGTTTCTAAAACAGTATGTAGCCAAGGCTATAAAAGGTTAACACATTGTATAGAAATGTCAAATAACACTGAATACAGCAGACAGATTCCTATACAGGCAGACAGGCAAAGAGATACTCTTGAAGAAAAAAATTTTAAATTGCTCTCTTTTGACTGCATATCTAACTGCATGTCAATGTCAAGTTTCCATGAGACAGACATCTGTGAGCTTCAATTTCACATAGGCAGAATAGCAAGAAAATATCAGAAACTGTGGATGGATAAATATATAAGTATATTTATAAACATATCTTTAAAATATAGGAACTGTCAAAGTGGAATATTTTAATTAGGTAGCACATGAAGAAAGGTAACTGCAATAGATGTTTTTATTGAGGTATAATTAGCATAACATTATATTAGTTTCAGGTGTACAAGATAATAACTCGATATTTGTATATACTGCAAAGTGATCACCATAGTTAAGCCCAGTTAACATCTGTCACCACACATATTTACAGTTTTTTCTTGTGACGAGAACATTCCACATCCCTGCAATGGATTTTGATGCAAAGTTGGTAAAAACAAAACAAAACAAAACAAAAGTTTTGGATTCCCAGCTAAGAGAAGCAAAGCAAATTATAAAGGAAAAATCCTAATTAAGGTCTATGAGTGAGACCAAGAACTGGAATAAATGCATAATATTTCAGAATCAATGATAATGACAGCCAGAGTTCATTTCATTTAAAAACCTAGTACCAAGGTATAGTAAGAGGCAGCATAATTTTGAAACTAGGAGCAGATTCTGGAATTGGATCACCTATGTGTGAATCTCTGCCCATGTTAGCTGTGTGAGCTTGGGCAAGTTACTTAACCTCTCTGTGCCTTAGTTTCTTTATCTGTAAAATGTGGATCACTGCAATATTCTACCTCACAGAGTTATTATGAGGATTAAATAACTTAATGTGCACAGAGGACTTAGTATAGAATCTGACACATAATTACTACTTGATAATTGTTAGTTAGCTAGTTTTAAAATACCGTGTTTACTAAGAATCTTTAATTTTAGCTATTTAAATAGGAATTTCCATCTTTGGAAAAAAAATGTCTTCAATAAACTACTCTTGCAGTAAAACGCTATTAGTCAAACCACATGACATAATGAAAGTCACTCCCACCTATAGCTTTCATTAATTGCAGACAAAATACCTAGTAAAAATAGCTTAAAATTTTAATAATTATCTTCAAAATAATATATCTTCAAAATATAACTATATAACTTTTCTAGGATAGTCACTGCAAAGAGCTATGGAAATAAATAAATAAATGGACGAATGAATGAATGAATGAATGAGCAGGCCTAAAGAAGCTCCATCTCTGCATCAGCTTTGGTGGTTTATGGAATGGAATGTGGACAACAAAGAAAGGCGATCTGAATACTGCTGTTGTAGGCACAAACTTTGTAATCATTATGAGCAACCGCCATGTATTAAATACTTATGAAAGGCCCTAGAGATACAAAAATGTTACTAGACACTTGCCCTGTCCTCAAGAGCAAAGCAGTCTAGATGTGGAAACAAAACACACACATACACACATAATAGCTTCCATGAGCAGTGCAGACCTAGTGGAACTTAAGCTACTACAAGAGTGTTGTCATGAACAGCAATGGAACTGGCTTTCATTCATCTCCATGTAACATTTGAACAGAATATAAGGGAATATGTACATCTATTTTTCCTCATTTCCTCTTTATTATACATCTATAAGGTAGTCTTAGCCCTATTTGATGGAAGGAATTGAGATTCAGAGACATTAAGTAATCGATCATGGACACTTAAACAAAAATGGAAGAGCTGAAATACGAAATCTGATCTACACTATAACATTATGGATGTCGTATATGTTAACAAGAATGAAACTGATGGCTGAATTGTCCTGGGCAAAGTTATCTGTAGGATGCATGATAAATGCATTAAAAACCTATACAATTCTCTTAGGGTCATAAGACTATAGCATCGCTGATTTATTTCCCAGTGAAAACAATTGCACACATGCACACATTGAGTAAAAAACACTGCTGCCATCCCCTAGTAAGACAGTAACGGGAGTGACGTGACACCAAAATGATTTACAGATTCATTCCACATATGATATACTTCCTCTACATTGACCTTCCCTTTTTTGAAGATGGGAGGTTGTAATCATTGAGTTTTACATACATGCAGGTCCAATGTGCAGTGTTTATGAATTAGCTGAATACAACATGCCTCTGAATGTGAGCTATTCAGCCTTTGCCTGTTCTCTGTTCCCTTACTAACCTATCCTTTCACACTCAGTTGTATGTGTTCACTGCCAGGAATTGGATTAACCGTTGAACATCTCCAAGTACAGAGGGTCTTCCCTACCATTCTGGTATCAGGAGACAGTAGTAGTTTACCTCAAGTAGTGAAAAGGACACATGGAACTGGAATAAAGAAGACATGAGTTCGAATCTCAGCTATACTCTGAACTAGCTGTATAACCATAGACAGGTTACTCAACTTCTCTGAGCTTCAGTTTTCAGATCCGTAAATCAGGAATAATGATATTTGCCTCCCTGAACATTGAACAGAATGCTGTATATTAAATACCTCTCTATGCACTAAGTACTCTAAAAGAGCTGATTTACTTTCCCATCTTCTTTATGGTTAGATAATGTGACAGCAATCATTTTAATCACATGAAGTTGTATTTCAATAGCATGACTTCACCAAAAATATATAGATTAAAATGCCATGTTATGTTGCTGTTTTAATGAATGGCACATTGAACATAAGAAGCAAATCACATCTTATAAATGGACAAAAGTTCAAATTATTTCTTGGATAACACCACCAAATACACAAATATTTGTTCTTATAATCACTATCATGTTTTTGTTCAGTTCTGAATATCCAGTTTCTCTGCAAGAAATTTACAAGTTGTCATATTAATTGTTTTCAGAAGGGACATAATGCAATTGGTGATCAGCATACATAAGAATTGAAGATAAATTAATTGGGAAACTTGGGATAATTGTTAAAATGAACTTATGTGGTAATGTCTTTCTGAATTTTAAGCAGGAAACTTTTGTCACTGATACTTTTTACTTATGGGCTAGTATTTGCTCTGAAAACAAAGTACTTGCCTGTAAAAAGAAACTAATTAATGACACAGAATTGTGTATGAAAATATCAGATTTAACAGACATGTGCTAGTTATCATGTTAGGGTTTTTTTTACATATGATATCTTATTTCTCATTTATCCTCACAAAAGTGAATGAAGCAAAAATTATTCCTATTTTACAAAAGAAGAGACTGAATTCAGAGAAGCTAAGCTATTTGCTCATAGACATTTAGTGAGTTTCTGGTAGTGCCAGAGTTTAACCCCAGAGATTCAAACGTCAAGCATAGCATCCTTTACATTCTACGACTACTGCTATGAAAATCAGAAATGCTGTACTGGGTCAGATCAGTGATTTATTCAGCTCTCAATGCCGGTGCTGGGAGTTACAGTATAACATGGAGGCCAGGGTAAAAAGCTGGTACTCCAAGACAGAGATCAGTCCCGGGATCAAAAGTCAGAAGGCATACCTGATTGAGCATTTGAGAAAAGTTAGTGAATTAAACCAGGCAAGCACACACATGTCTGAAAACACACAGGACAAAGCATGACAGGCCAGACCAAGCAAAGATATGGGAACTAGAAAGGCCTAAATCCTAGAGACTAAGGCAAATATGCAGGAATCTGGAAATTCACAGAAACCAAAGGGCCAGGCTCAGTATTTAGGAGAACAGACATATGGTACCAATAACAAGGCAGGTTCAAAACCAATGCAGCCCATTTCCTGGCCAGGTAGCTTCTTATACACTTTAACCAGGACAACAGATAGTTGTTGAAAGAGCCTCTCTCTCTAATACTGATCTCAAATAACAGTTCGAAAGTTTTAAAGCGTATTCTATCTTTCATATCTAATACCAATCAAACTTTTTTTTAATCTAAAAAACATAGGATGAAAAAAACAATCAAACATTTAGACTTCTATTGGTTGCATAAAGACCACTTGAGAAAAGAATTAAAAAGCACACATTTATAGGAAATTCTGAAGCATTTTTGAAAAATCACAAAGCTTGCATTTATGCTCAGAGATGATTAGGCAAAAGGCATTTCAGGATGCTGGGAAAAATCGGCCCTTAACAAAAGGTACTTGTCTCTAAAGGAATAATAGCTAAAACGCCTTCAGCTTATCGTATTGAGAGCACAGACAATGACATCATAGAAACAGCATAAATCACAAAGCACTTACTGCTTAATGTCATCATATGGAAGCACATTTTGCTGAGGTAAATATAATGGATGGGAACACTTTCTCCTTAATTACATGTGTTACAGGGACAACACGCACTATGAGAGATGCTGATCAGTGAATCTCAATGGAGCTCAATCTGCCCATTTCTCAGAGCCACGTCTTTGAAGTATACTTGATAAAATAAAAGTACCTTGTCTTTTGTCCATGTCATAATCAGAGATGCCTCGTACCCTCCCCTGATATAAAAAATATGGCTAGGTTAGGTGGGACAACCTAGCCAAATGCATTTATATCTCAAAATTCACATTTCTTGGGTCTTTGTTTAGAATAGCACACCCTAAATGCCAACTCCTTACCCAGGCTTTCCTTCCACTAAGGCTTGAGCTCTGAGCATACTCAAACTGCCTTTTCCGTGTCCAAGTCAGCATGGCTCTTGAGCTTACAACAAAAACAACAAGCATAACAGCTACTAATTACTGAGCATTTACTATATGTCAAGCATTGTGCTATGCGCTTTATCTCATAGAAGTAAAGGCAGCGTTCTTGCTGCTGTCAAAGGCCAACCCCTCCATTTATGCTCTGGATTCTATGTCCTCCTGTTTTCTCTTCCTTGATCTCTCCTTCTCTAACAGATCACCTCTGCTGACATATGAACATGTGCTAGAATTTTTGATATTTTAAAAAAGAGATCCTTCCTTGATGACACATCCAGCTATCATCCTCATTAATCTATGCTTCTTCATAACCAAACTTCTCAAAAGGGTCAAATTCAATGGATATTTCTGCCCTCATTTTATACAGTTGACAATGCCCTCCTTCTTGAAACCTACTTAAAAGGTAGGTTTCCTTCTTTTATTTTTGCCATACCTCTTAATCTCCTTTACTGGTTCTTCATTATCCATACCCCCAGAGACTGATCCTGGACCCCCTCATTCCTTCCCTTTCTAAATTCTCTCTCTTGGTTATGTCATCCAGTATCATAATCTTAAAAATATAGTATATTGATTACTCTCAAAAGTATATCCCTGGTCCATAATTCTGTGAACCCCAGACTTGTAGAAAAACTGCCTAATTTGAAACTTTTATATTCATATTCCACAGGCACCTCACATTTACATCAAAAACTAAACTTTGCCATTCCCAAAACTTATGCCTAAATCTACTCTCAGTTTTCTCCATCTCAATAAATGGTACCACTACAGAACCAGCTGAGTAAGCTAGAGACCAAGGTATCATCCTTTATCTCAATCTCTACATCTATCATCTTTACTTATTTATTTATTATTAGTAGTGTTAACAACACTTGTATCAATAATAAGAGGAGATAGCCCTTCTTGAACACCTAGTATGTGCCAGGCACTGTGCTAAGTGTTATAGCTGTATTAATTCATTTAATCCTCATACCAAGCTTTTGAGGTATGTACTATCATTAGTCCCACTTTATAAATGAGAAGACTGGAGCCACAAGATGAAATAAGTTGCCTGAAGCCACACATCTATTAAATGATAAAGCTTGGATTTGAATCCGAGGCATCAGGCTCCAGAATCCATCCTTTTAGCCACTACACTAGGCTGCCTTATTTCAGTTTGATGTACAATGTGCCTCTGTATTTATTAGATTTTTTGGATGGGCAGCTGCCCACGTGCTTACGGAAAACAGTCTTCAATGACAATCTCCCTGTGATTCAGTTAACCTTCTAAGATATACATTACTACATATGTAGAAAGTTAAGCTCAAAAAGGTAAAGTAACTTGTTTAACAACATAAAGCTAGTAAGTGTTGGAGTTAGAACTTAATCCAACTCTTCATGAGTCCAGAGACCAAAAATTTAACCACCAGGCTATACTCAACCTTGTTGAGTTTGCCAGACGGACAGATTTAAACAGCCATCATCCATTTCCTTATCACCACACCTCAGACTATCAAATCACAGCCAAGCTCTTATGGTACAAAGACAACTTTGCCTTAGGATCATAAAGTCATTAGCAGCTATGCTCGGTTTTAAAGCCATATTTTTTTGTTAGCCATTCTGAGAGACATGAGGCCATCCTAGGAAAGAAGGACTAGTAGAGAATAAGATGAAAAATGAAAACACTCTTTGTCTACAGGGCTGGCTGTGAGGCTTCCTTCATGTACAAAGATGAGAGTATTGACCCACTATCAGTAGGGCGGAAACTCAGGAATTCTTTCTCTAATAGCAGACATGGAAAGCTAGTATACATCTAGTCACTTTTTGGGGGGTTCCTCTGAACAACTTCTGTAAAATAACCTCCAGGATAAAGAGCACTGACTGGAGTAATGAACTAGAGTTACACTACAGTCCATGGGAAAATCAAATCCATATCTCTGGCCAAAATATGTTAGAGAAAAGTCATACAAGTTATATAATATCCTCAAAAAAACCTATTTTTTCCCAAGCAGGTCACATGTCAAAGCACAGAAAGAGTAAAAACATAGAGGGGCTCTAGGAGATTGGCTACAGGGAACCATTAAAATTTTATCTATAAACATGAAATCTGACTAGCATGGGATTAAATTTGAAGGGGTTTCCCAAAACAGAAATTCTGCCTCCAAAATGTATATATGCTGGACTTGACTTTATTTATTCTATTAATTGCTCAGTTAAAAACTTATATGATGTCAGTAGAAGGACAAAATGAAAAGCATAGGAACCAAAAACAATAGGAAAAAAATAGGAAAGGGGGAGGGAGGGAGGGATGGAAGTGGCCCAGAATGAAACAGAAGGACATGAAGCAGAGGACAGAGGAGATATTAAACAATTAGCTTTGGCATTAGAAAGCTAAATGTAAAAACATTTACAAAATTGCTTACACGGACTTTATCTTATACTACATCTTAAGTCACAGAACTCTAATGCAAACACACTGCATGTGCAAAGCAAGATGTATTCATATGCACTATAAATCATAATGAGATTATTTTAAATAGCATGACTCGGCTCTTAAGCTATCTGTTTCTGATAATATTTACGTAACAGTTTTTACATCTTTAGAAGGGCATTGGCTCTCATTCAGTGTTTCCTGGCCCATGTCTCCTATGTCATCTACAGACTTAGTACCCAAGTTTGTCCACATATGGTTACTTGGTTCCTTGTAGATGGAAGGGCACCACAAGCCGAGGAATGCAGAAAGCCTCAAGAAGCTGGAAAAAGCAAAGATATAGATTTTCTCCTAGTGCCTCCAGAAAGGAATGCAGACCTATACACACCTTGTTTTATCCCAGTGAGACTCATTTTGGACTTCTGGCTTCAAGAACTGTAAGATAATAAATGGGTGTTTTTTTAAGCCACGACGTTTGTTGTAATTTGTTACAACAGCCATAGGAATCAAATACATTTCCTTTCCCATTTCTTTGATTTCTAAGCCCTTTCTCTTTTTCCATACTAATCTCATGCAATTTTTTCAATGGGAATATCAGCACCTCAATCTCTTATCTTGGTTTACCAAGCACAGGCTGCCAAAACCAAGGAATGTCTTCATCTTCACACACAGCTCCTCTCTCAGCTCTTGCCATTTAGTTACAACAATCCAAAGACCTAATGGATTAATTTGTAGCCTCAAATGACATCTGTCCCCTTCATTTATACCATATTCCAACTTTCTCATGTTATTGTCCTCCTACATTATTGTCCTCTCTTCCTCCTGTGCTGCTTCAAAGGGTAAAAGAACAAAAAAGGGATACAACCACTCATGTTGGTTACTTGGCTTTCACTTGTCCTGATGTAGAGACAAAGCAAAGGCATACTTGTATAATGGAAACTGCCACACAAAGGGACAGAATTTGACATGAAGAAATGGATGTTTCATCTAAATCTATGCCTCCTTACTGGTGCACAAAGAGAAAGACAAATGAGGGAGGGTGATGATGGAAGAATTATTATCAAAAATTCTATTACCCTCTAACAATCAAAGAAAGGCAGGTAGGAATCCAAAGGTCTTCCTCTATGTACAATAATATGACAGGTCTCATTAATTCAATCAAGTGCCATTGAATGGCTAAACTGTATGCCTGACATTTTGCTCAGTTCTAAGGGTGATAGAAATTAAGTAGGGTCATAGTCCCTTCCCTGTGGGAGTTTACAGTCCTATCCTGTTAGGGTAACAAAATCAACATCTATTAAAGAATTAGAAACTATCCCAATACAATATAAGCAGCACCGCTGGTGTAGTGGTATCATGCAAGATTCCCCAATACAATATATTATCAAGAACTAAATCTTATGATTCTTGTTCAATGAAGTATACACTACAGAAAAAGGTGAGATCAATGAAGGCCAGAGTATGTGGAGAAAGCTTCTTAAATTGGTTTCCAGATGAGAAAGCCACTTTTTTGCCACTGACTTAATTTCTTCAGCATAAGTGCTCTTTGTGAATGAGGATGAAGATGAAGATATCTGTAAAGGTTCATTCCTAGGTCAGGGCTAGCCCATGAGTCACTCTGCTTTCCCTGCTACTGAGAGCAGAGTCTTTACTCCTGGTACTCATTCTCAGAGAGACAGCTAGGATAATGGAATAAAAGAGATGGAAAAAAATGGAAAGAGGCAGTAGGTGAAAAAAAAAAACAGAGTCTAAATAAAGCAAAGCTAGAAAGAGAGATAAAGAAAAAAGTGGCATCCATCAGTCTTCAAAATGACAATTATAGGCTCCTCGTCAAAGCTCATAGCACTGAGGATAAGAGAGTCGTGAGAACTAAGCCTAACATCTCCCCAAATGCTGCTTCAGTGGCACAAAGACACAGCTCTAGTTTTTTTCTCTCTCTTGATCTTGCCCACCAGGAGCTTAAGGACACCCTTGGAAGATGTATTCCAGATTGCTGACAGCAGAACTCACTGACATTGGGCCCTGTTCTCCAAACCGTCAATACTATACCCAAGATAATAATAATGAAAAGAAGCTAAATCTGACTCTATCATGACAGGACTGAAAAAGTGACCACATTGTAAGTGGCAGCCTGTAATTTACAAAAGTCTGGGAGGTATACAACTCTGGCCCAAAGCACATGGCATACAGTAGACACTCAGTATATGCTTGTCGAATGAATGCTCAAACGAGTGACTGTACAGTACAACATAAGCTCGAGTATATGGAGGCTTTCTAGTATAATACCACTAATAATATCATGAACTTGCTTTCAATGAACGTTCATGGGACTCAGGACACTGTTTCCCACAAAGGATATTCTTAGGCTTCCAGTTCTTGCCTATCTCTTCAGTCTCCACTGATATCATCCTCCCACTTGCTCACCAGGCTCCACTGACCTTCTTTCAAATCCCCAGATGTCTGCTGCTTTCTGCCATCTCAGGGCAATTGCATATGCTTTTTTCTCTGTCCAGAATACAACCTCTTCTCTTCACCCCACCACCACTGACTAGCTCCTACTCATCCTTGAGGTCCCTGGATTTTTCAGTCTCCTATTTGAACCAGTATATAGTTTATAATATTCATGTAATTAAGAAAAACAGTTGATGTCAGGAAAGGTCTGTAATAGCATGTCCTTAGTGTCATTGTCATAGTTGGAAGAACAAGCTGATCAGACCATGAGTCTTGCCCATTGTACTAATTCTTAAATTTTGTGCCTAGTGTAGCCTAGTGACAAAGAAAGATACAACAAAGGTAAATTAAACAGAGTTGAGAACTACTCATTCTCTTTGATTTTTATTCTACAGTCCAAGAATCAGTCCCATTCCTCCCTGCACATTCCCTCCTGCAGCACATTTCCCACCACCACACTATCAATCCCCTCTCTATATTCTGACCCCGTTCAAAACTCAGAAAATGAACCTGCTGAAGTAATGGAAAAGTAACTGAAACCCCAGAAGAATGGGGCAATGAGTGTAATTTTGTTTCTATGCTCCAGTCTCTTCCAAGGCAAATGAACCTATGGGCCACCTACTATCAGAATCTATCCCAAGTACCCTCCCCATCAACGTGCCTTCACAAAACAGAGTTTACCAGCTATAGCAGCATAAATACTGACGCTTTTGTTAAGGCAGGAAAAAAAAACCCACTATCTTATTTGCTTTCATTCGCCACTAAGACTCCACTAGAAATTCCTTCCTTGGCAATACTCTCATTGTGGTTGTAGTGGGAATGACAGCATGGCCTCCACGAACATCATGATGCACAGTGGTTTCTCTCTCTATGCTGTTTGACAGGAAAGATCTATAGGTCAGCTGTTGTGTTTTGGTCCAAACCCAAGCATGATAATGAGATGCTAATGTAGCATAAGTAAATCCCTATTTTATGTCATTAATAGAAATATAGACACTGACATATTGTAAACACTAATAGTATAAGGGCCCAGTATGCAGACCACAAAGAGGGTCTCCTGGGGGTCTAGGAGCACAGGCTGAAAATTACTGAATTTAGCATATTTTGTCATTCTATGTTCCTTCTTCAGAGGGTGCTATTTGGTGAGTGGTATCGTTGCCTCTTGAAATGAAGTTCAAAGCACTTAGTTGCATTTCAAGTTTCTCAGTTGCCATTTGCATTGCCCTTCCTGCCATCATAATAAACTGTATTTTTTTCCTTCTCAAAATCATTAACCTATGTGAGATAAGAGGCATTTCTTATTAGTGCAATTGCAGAACTGACAGAAAAGGGGCCCAGAAAGGCACCAAGATTCTATCTGGGCACATGGCTCGGGTTCCTGCCGCAAATGGCTTTCAGTCTCTCAGTTATCAGATCCTTCACTGCCTGTCTGCTCCTCCTTCAAGACTGTAACCAGAGAGAACAGACCTTCTCTGAACTACTAGACAAGGTCATCATTCTTCCATTACCCTACCCCCACCATGGGACCCAGATACTGCTTTCTTCTGAGTTACTACTGATGATTCATTAGGACCCCATATTGCACACTAACAGACTTAGATGAAGGTCTATTATCCTTTATTTCCAAAACTAGCTGCTTCACCCATGTTCTCTATCCATTACCCTTAGCCACCTCCCAAACTTTGTTCCCTCAATAACCTGGTTCCTTTTTACTGGCTCTTTTGCCAATGCTTTTCAAACACGTGTTGCCCCTTGCCCTTGTCCACCAAAACAAGAAGTGGGAAAAAAAACACATTTGGTTTGATTCTGCTGCCATTTTAGAAATTAATTATTTTTCTCCTTCCATTCAATACCAAACTTGTGAAAATTTTTATCTCAACACCTCCATTTTCTCAGCAGCCCTTTGCTCCTTAATCTCCTATCTTCTGTCTTCCATGATCATCAAAACACAGCAATTATTCTCTCAAAGGTCACATATGACCTGCTTTTATCACTGTCTTTATTGTTGAACTCTGTAGTTTTCCCTGAGGTTGACCATCCCCCCTTCTTGACTTGTCTCTTCCTTGTGTTTTGTTTTGGTAACTGTCCAATTCTGGTTTTCTTCTTTCTTTCCTAACCAGTTATTAAATGTCTCCCCACTGATTCTTTATCTCATCCATGCAGGTGGGTATTAACTAAAGTTCTGTCTTCAGTCCTCTGTTCTTTTTGCCTCTAGCATTTTCTTGCTGAGGGGTAGGAAAACTTGATATAAAGCCAAAGTGGCAAATTCAAGTGCTTACAAGGGCCAGACAGGTAATGTAGATAACTGAAGAAAAAGATGGATGGGTGTAAGATACAAATAGGGAGTATAGGATGCTTGGGGTAAACTATAGCATTAGCTTCTATTTCTAAAGGATAGATGCTATACAGCCCCAGCCAATGTGTGCCGGGTTGGCCAAATGTGTCACTCCTGCCAATTTTTCATCAGAAATCTGAAGTCTGGATCTTTCTGCTAATTCTCAAAATTTCCAAATGTTAGTCACTGATTCATTTTTTTTAAATGATGTAGATTGTATCAGTTAGGACTGACTAGGTTATACTGTATTTACACATGACTCCAGATTCTTAGCTTACAGCAAAAGGTTGTTCCTTACCCACATTATAATCCCATCACAGGTTAGTTGCATATCTGCTGCACATCATGTTTAGTCTAGGACTCAGGCTGACACAGCTACTTCTATATTCTACTTCTATCTAGAATATTGATAAACAAACTCGTAGCAGAAGAAGAAAACCTGGTGAATCATGCACTGAAACTATGTACTTGAATCATGCTTTATAGTTCCTCTCCGGAATACTGCACATCACCTCTGCACACATTTCCTTTGCCAAAACAAGTCACATGGCCAAGGATGACTTTAATGGGAAGGAGGAGTTTAATCCTCTCCTAGAGAGAGGCGGCAAGTATTTGTGATCAATAATACAATCTACTCTACTGGCTAAACACAACTATCAGTGGTCCATTACCAGTTTGCAACCTCTAAAGTTCAGTAAAGAGCAAGGAACAGAGACTCAGGAAATATGATTTGTCATTGCCACTCAGGACACTGGGCAAGTTACTTCACCAATTGGTCTCCTCTGTAAAAGGAGGGACTCAGAATAGATGATATTTAAAGTCTCCTTACAGACCTACTACACTGAGTGTGTGAACAGCTCTGTAAAGATAGAAAACTATTGAGCCTGAACCTGCAAAACTGCTTTCATCCAAGTCCCAGTACTACATTTTCTAAAAATAGCTGCACATTTTTACTTACATATCCAACCACCAGCATCCAGCAAGTCTTTTTTTTTTTTCATGAGAAAGCACCAATGCAGTTTATTTTAATTCTTCTAGTTTATGAGAATAACTTCTTAATGCTACATCAGAAGTCAATTCATGAATACTGAATTTGGAAAGCACAATCAAGAAAGACCCAAATTTTTATTGGGACTACACAACTTAGCATATACTAGATACCATGATTCTAGAACAAAATCAAAAGCAAAAATCTGAAATATGCATGACAAAAGTTCTTAAACTCCAGGGGATCCATGAACCACCCCAAACTGTATACAAAAGATTGTGTAGTGCATGCATAGATTTTTCTGGGTAAAGGTCCTGTAACTTTAATCAACTTCTAGAGGGGCCCAAACAGTACACGGTAGAATTCTGATTTCCTCTGTATTTTCAATAATGGAAGCTGTGGACCTTGGGAAGTTTACTTTTGCACGTTTAAGACTCAATTTTCATGGCAAGAGGGTAGAAAAGAAAAATAAAAGTAACTTGCGAGGACTGGGCAGGGAAAAACTCGGAAGTGTTCTTTACTTCATAAGTTTTAGTAACATGTTCTGGTTTAGAGAGGGGAAATGGGGACATCAGTGGTAACATCATAAGCTGAAACAAGGAGACTCCTACAGGGATTTTTCAGGTCCTTAGAAAAACCAAACTTTAGTATGAATAAAGCAATAGCAAGAATGAAAAATGCAATTTAACTCAGGTCTAATTTTCTGTTTCTGCATATTAACAACTTATTTTTGATTTCTGAATATCAAAAACTTCCATCAGAATACTTTAAAAATAGTATTCTGCATGCACTTAACAAATATGACAAAAGACAAGAATCCAGTTGTCTTGTTCACATATATTTAAAATCGGCCAGTACAGATAATCACGAACACTTCACTGCATTGATCTGAGGGCATCCTACCTCTATGCACACGTTCATGTAACACTACTAGTAATTACCCTGGAGCAGAGGCAAAACGGAGATGGAGGAATCACCCTACAAAGCAAGTTTAAGGGATTAAACGTCATCATCGTCTTCATCGTCATCATCACTACTGAGGACAAAGCTGCTGCCTGTGGACAGGGGCCCTTCCTCCTTAACATTCCCTGAATCACCCACAGTCCCTCTCTCAGTGGAATCTTCTTCCTTCTCATCTGACTCTTCGTCAAACCCCTTCTCAGAGCCTTCTTCATCAAACATTTTCCCAGAGCTGTCACCTTTGAATTCTGATTTTTCAGAGTTATTTTCTTCTACCTCTTTTTTAAGAATGTTTTCACTAAATTCCTCTCAGAGCCCTCTTTCTCAAAACCTTTCTCAAGGCCGTTCTCATCAGGATCTGTTTTGAGTCTCTTCTTTTTGGGCTCTCTTTCTGCACCATTCTCTTTCGACTCTTTTTTAGGACTACCCTCTTCATGCTCTTTCTCGGGGCTACGTTCTCCGGACTCTCTGTCGGGGAAGTCTTCTTCACGCACTCTTTTGGGACAGCCTTCCTCAAACACTCTTTCGAGGCAGCTCTCTTCAGATTCCTTTTGGGGACAGTCTTCTTCGGCCTCTTTTTCAGGGCCACTTTCTTTAGCATCTTTTTCAGAAGCATCTTCTTCAAGTTCTCCCCCATCTTCTGTTTTTTCAGACTTCTTTTCATCTGTAGGTTCTTCAAATTCCATTTCAGTTGCGGCTTCTTGAACATTCGTTTGAGATATGCAAGGGTGAAACATATTTCTGGTGATGACAACTCGCTTGTGGCGCATTCGGGATGGGCCAGCTCTTCTCTCAGGTCTCCAATCCAAGTGCTTTTGCCACACAGACAGCTTTTTCTTATAGTTTTTGCACTTCTTTTTCTTCTTTGAGGTGTCATATTCCCCTTTCAGTGGAAACTTTGCCACCTCCACATGTAATCTGTAGCCTCTAATTTCATCATCATCCAAAAGTTTTAATGCAAGTTCCACAGACTCTCTCTTCAAATAACAGCAAAGTCCATCTCCTTTAAGATTTCCTTGATTATCTTTGTAAAGCTTGACCTTAAATTCCTCTGTTTGAGGATCTGTCATAATAATGCCAAACGTGGACATGAGCTGTATAAATTCATCCACTGTAATATCTGGAGGCAGACCAGAAACATACACATTTGTGTCTCTGCTTTCATCAGGATGAAACCATCCTGATTCACCCTTTCTCTTTTCTCCCCTCTTTTTGGTATCACTGGGTTCGGGGGATTTTCTTTGCGGAGGTTCCTCTGCAGTCCTAGCACTGACATCTTGGACATTCACAGTAGAACTAGACGCACCGTCGTTAGAAAAGCCATAATTGGCCTGATATGTAGCAATAAAATCTTCAGTGATCTCGGGGAACCAAGCCTTCTTGTCCAGGTCCCACTCGTATGGGGTGTCAGTCGGCTGCTGCTGGAAAGAATCGTTTTCTCCACCGGGATCTTTCTCGGTGTCGCCGTCCTCAGTGCCTCCGTACAATTCTTGCATTCGCAACTGCTCATCAAACTCGTCGTTCTCATCCAAGTTGTTGCCGCTCATGTTGCCGACTTAGCCCAGGTGCAGTGTCCGGGAGAGTGAAGAGGCCGAAGTGACGCTGGCTCGCCCCGCTGGGTCTTGACACCGCCGCTCGATCCACAACGCGGCGGGAGCGGGCACATTCTAAGATGACTGCGGGTCCCGCTGCAACGCCTGGAAACCGCTTGACAACGGAGGCCCGTTGACGCTGACGCAGTCGCCATTGTTGACACAGCCGCCATTGTTGACGCGTCACAACATCGCCATCCAGCAAGTCTTAATCCAAGCTGCTCTTCACTCCAACACTGATTTTCTTATTTGTAAAAGGTTCCACTGACAATCCAACTAATATGTTTGGAATCATCCTTATCTCTTTTATTTCTTTTATTTCTCTAGTCCCCCATCTCCAGCTAGTCATGAAGCTCTAGAAATATTGTCCTCCTGATATTTCTTCCATCCATCCCTTCCTTTTCAGTCTGATTGCTATCAATAGTATCCATGCTTCTTATCTATTCATATCTGAATAGCTGACCTGGCTTACTATGTTGGCTCTTGCCACTCCTATTGCTGAAGTGTCAGTGCTGTCATACAATCATCTCCTTACCCCACCCACGTAACTCCCACAGCCTCACCCCTATTCAAAACCTTCAGTAACTCCTTGCTGCCTTCAGGTCAAAACTCCTTCACCTGACATTCAGGTTGCCTTCAGTAACTGACTATATAACTTTAAGCCATTTAATAAACAGATGCTCAACACCACTAATTATTAGAGAAATGCAAATCAAAACTACAGTGAGGTATCACCTCACACCAGTCAGAATGGCCATCAAAAAGTCTACAATTAACAAACGTTGGGGAGGATGTGGAGAAAAAGGAACCCTTTTCACTGGTTTCATCCCCACTATTGGTGGGAATGAAAATTGGTGCAGCCACTGTGGAAAACAGTATGGATGTTCCTCAAGAAACTAAAAATAGAACTACCATATGATCCAGCAATTTCACTCCTGGATATATATCCAGAAAAAAAAACGAAAACACTAATTTGAAAAGATACATGCACCACAATGTTCATAGCAGCACTATTTATAATAAAAGAAGCAATCCAAGTGCCCATCAACAGACTATTGGAGTAAGATGTAGTATATATACAATGGAATATTAGTCGTAAAAAGAATGAAATGCTGTCATTTGCAGCAACATAGATGGACCTAGAGAATATTATGCTTAGTGAAATAAGTCAGAGAAAGACAAATACTGTATAACACCACTTAAATATGGAATCTAAAAAGTAATGCAAATGGAAATATATGCAAGACAGAAACAGACTCACAGATATAGAAAACAACTAGTGGTTGGTTACCAAAGGCGAGAGGGAATGGGGGAGGGGCAGGATAGGGGTATAGAATTAACAGATACAAACTACTATATATAAAATAGATAAGCAACAAGGATATACTGCATAGCACAAGGAATTATATCCATTATCTTGTAATGACCTATCACGGAGTATAACCTACAAAATACAGAATCACTATGCTATACAACTGAACCTGACATAATGTAAATCACCTATACTTCAATAAAAAATTTAAGCTGTTTAATTTCCCTGAGCCTAAACGTCCCCACTTGTGAAATGGACTTAATAACAGTTTACCCTACCTACTCCAAAGTGTTAGCATATCATATGAAGAAATGTTGATATAAAATATAAAGGTTGTAAGATGAACAATTGCTTAAGCAATCCAGAATTTCTACCACCACAAATGCAAATAATTTAATGAAGTTTTCTATCACCAAAGTTAAGTTTTGGAAATGATTCTTCCCAAAGAGGAACCATCTAATGACTTGTTTGTATAGTCAGAGGTTGGAATAGATAAGCTGTCTCAAAGGTCTATTCTAATTGTGAAATTTTGTTGATACCTTATTACTGCTTACCTTAGAAACTGAGAGTAAAAGTAATTAAGTTACAGAAACTAAGGAATGCCTAGCAGTTAATATCATGTGTTCTGGAGTCAGCCAACATGGGTCCAAATCTTGACTCTCCCACCTAATAACTGTGTGAACTTAATAAACCTCATTAACTTGTAAATGGCATTACCATCTAAAATCTGTTTTGTTCATAAAGACAAAAACTGAAGTTACCCAAGAATCCATCTATATTGTGCACTTGCTAAAAAAGGAAAAAGAGTTTGATGTATTGACACAGAAATAACTCCAAGTCATGCTATTATGTAAAAGGGGAAGCAGATCAATATTTATGATAGAATCCAATTTTTGGACATATATGTTTATATACGGATGGAGAAAACCTAGAAGGATACACAACAAAGAGTTAACAGTGGTTATCTGTGGGGTAGGGATTGGCAGGGTAGGCACGTGGATTAAGAGGCAGGCATTTTTACTTCTCTATTCATACACTGTCATGCCAATAGAATTTTTTACAAGTCTGCATTATTTTATATTAAGCATTTTCCAAGGGGAAACAAATTCCATCTAGAGATGCTTGCTCTAATTTGAAGCCAAGGTCTTACCACTTCAGAATAAAAATAAATCCTATTATAAAGCATCACCATAGTCCAACAGAAGTAGACCTCAAACAGGCCTTAGCCTTTTCCTGCTAACTGACGTTTCCAGGAAAGTGACCTTACCCTCACCTAGTTTTCCCATAAATACTTAGGAATGTGAAGGAGTTGTGATCATTTATTTGCCCCTGGTGGGTACGTAGGTAGATTTGTAGCCAGAATCTGAAGAACAGTTGGGTGGGACCAGGAGAGAATTAAAAGAAAACAAAATAAGAATGGCAAAAGGATCTTTTAGAGTCTGGTAAAAATCCTTACTCTATGCAGATGGTGTAGCTCAAAGCTGCACATCCCTAGGGCGAGCTATGGGAACCTGAGAGCCATGTTTTCATCTGGGAACATAATGCCCCATCTACCGCTATACATAACCATCCCTCTATGTCTCTAGATCCTTTGCCATGAAAGAAATATCATCTCAATCTGTGTTTTTAGTGTCTTTCTTCCAGTCTCACCACTATCCTGTTTTGACAAGTACAGAGAAGTAAAAGCAGCCAACATTTACAGAGTACTACCATAGACCAGGCACTGTGTTAAGTGATTTACATGGATTATCTCACTTAATCTTCTCAGCTGAAGAAATAAGCCTCACAGAGGTCATCTCACTGATAAATAGTGGAGTCAACTGTCATGTAATAGGAAGCATAAACATAAGGATTCAATCATAAGGATTGAATCAAAGGTTGGTAAGGTTTTAGAATAGAAAGAAGGTCTGGATCATGGTACTTACTCTACAGGAGAGGTAGGACACTGCACTGGGGGGCAATGGGAATCCATCTGGGATGAAGGTAGCAAAAACATGTGGTAATGATGGAAGTAATAAAAAAAAAATCACAGTCTAATAATAACAGCCAATATTTATTGAGTGTTAACTACCTACTAAACAAATCATATGCAGCATCTCATTAAATTCTCCCAATATAGTCACGTGAGGAAATGGCTCAGAAAGCTAATGTGGATCATCCAAGTTAGCAAGTGGTAAAGCCAGGATTCAAATTCCAGATATGCTTGATTCCAGAATGCCTAATCTCTATGGATATTCTGTCTTTTATAATTGTCATGACTCCCTCATATTTAGTATCTTAGTAATATTCAGACCATCCCATATTTCATTGCACAGGACAGGTTTTACCATTTGTTAATAAGAGTATAGATGTTCTGCTTCTCAGAGCCTGCCCTCTTTTCCAGCCAAGTACCTAGTTATCAATGCTATGGGCGCAGAGAAACTGGAGAGAGCTGTTTCAAGGTAGATTCTAACAAGATGCAAAGAGTTACCAAATCCAAACACCATTTGCCACAATCTATTTTGATACAAGCAAGCAGTCAAAACTGAAAGGGAATGAAATGAATTCTGTGGGTCTGGGTTTGACCCAAGGTGATCTTCTTCCCTTTTCAAGCACCATAAACCTCTGCAGCTAAGACATTTAGAGGTAACCTCGCCAAGATGCTGCACAACAATTTACTGAGTCCCACAGTCCTCCTCTGGAGCCTGTTTCCAGAAAACCCCAAAATGGCCCTTCCCAGCTGGATAACTGTATTTTTAAGCCAGTAGTTAATCTAGCCAAAAGATTAAGTCATCATCAGGAAGTGTATTGCCAACAAAGTTTAAGTGGTATGCTTATAAAAGGAAAACAATTTGAGCACTCTGAAATGTTCCTAATCAAGGTGTCCCTTTCCTGACAATTCTACTGCAATGAGTCTTTCAGAACACTCAGGAGTTATTCAGCTGCTGGTTTACTACCAATTTCTTTCCAGTTTCCTATCCCCTCAGGGATACTGTCCTTAGGAAGCCACCCCCAACATCAGCAGCAGCCGCTGCCAAAACCCAAAATAAGCCACTTGTTTTGATGCACTGGCCAGACAGGAAGGTTTTCAAGAATGCTGTAAAACCAGCCCCATGACAAGTGTTGTACCGTAAAGCAAGGAGAGATCATTTCATGTCTTTTCTAAAATTCTTTTCATTCTAGCTTTCTCAATCAATCTGATTCACAAATTCCAAATGAAAACCATCGTGTAGAAATGGACAGGTTGGCAGTCCAGTGTATGGGTCAAAGAGAACCTACTGTCCCATGCAAGGAAATAGTTTGTCCATTGACCTTTGGCAGAAAAATGGTGGCAGGAGACCCAGTATAAGCCAGTGCAGAAGCCATTTCTCTCTGAAACTGGGAAATTGCATTGAAACTGTTTCGAAATCCACTTGCAGCAGGGCTGAAGTCTGGTCTATGCACTTATGTCTTAGTAGCTTTGATACAACAAAGGACTCTTACTTCAAAGAAATAAGACACATTCAGATAATTGTGCATCACCTTAAAGCTTAAAAAAAAATCCTATCCAGAATGTCGTCCTTTCTCTTGCCCATCTAAACTCTACCATTTCACAAGACTCGGCTGCAGTCTCAAAGGCTGAATAATATAATGCAGGCATTCTCAAATTTGGTGGCACAATAGAATCCCTCAGGGGAGCTTTTAAAACGGCCAATGTTCAATCCACTCCTCAGACTAAGTGAACCAGAATCCCAGAAGACTTGGGCCTGGCCATCACTATTAAGAAAAAAAAAAAAAAAACAACTTAATGACTCTAATGTGCGTTCAGGGTTGAGAATGACTAGTGTGGTTGCTAAGAGCGTAGACTTCTAGGTTCAAAAATATTTGAACTAGAATCTCCATTTCAATACTTTCCAGCTGTGTGACTCTGGGCAAAATTAGTCCACCTCTTGGAGTCTCAGTTTCTCTATCTGGAAAATGAGTGTAATAACACTGACCACATAAGCTTATTTGGAAGGTTGACGGAGATCATTTTTGATCTATGCTTAGCACATAGCAGGTTTGCCGTAAACATTAGCCATTGTTGTTGTCAGTGGCAGTTATGGGAAAATTTAAGAACCACTCCCAGTCTAAGATTACACAGTTTTAACCATTATAAAGAACTTTAGAGATCATTCTAATTTAGTCCACAGAGGTGATATGACACGCATTTCCTAAAAGCATTTCCTAAGCTAGGCACTGTTGTCATTGACTCCAAATCCAGTGCTCTTTCCACTGTATTCATTTTGTTTCATTTCATCAAATGTATTGAACACTGACTATACAACTCTAAGGTAGGTTCTTAGGACAGAAAGATAAATTCATATCAAATTGACCCTACCCTTGAGTTTCCATCTAGTGGAGGAGTACAATGTGTAAACAGCAATATAATGTGCTTCTATAGACTCAGTGAGTTTAAGTTTCTATGAGCTCACCAGAGGTAACGTGGTTAACTCTGGGTGGGTTGATGAAGTTTGAACTGAGGAAGCTATGATTGAATAGTATGTTGAAAGATAAATAGGGGTTTTACAGGTAGGGAGGGATGTATGGAATGGATGTTTCAGGCACAGAGAACAGCAGGAGAAAAGGTACTATATCAGCATGCCTTTCAGCTCTATCTTCTTGGGACTCCTAGAACACTTGTCTGTAGCATTCATTTGTCAAATAATAATGTTTTGTCTCATGACACCTCTTCTATTTTAGCCTTGAACTATTTATCTCCTGTTACCTAATTTTTCAAGTCTTGTCACCTCAACTAGAATTTAAGCTTGAAGGAAGAAGAACCAGTTTAATAGATCACCATATCTTCCACAGTGCTTTCCATATAGTCTTAAACAGAGTGGCTGCTTAATGAATAGTTTTTGACTTGTTGATATAAAGGGGGGAAAGCAGAATAATCCTGAACATATCCGAAATTCACTACTCATTACCAGAACCTCCTGTGAAATAAAGTTTTTTTCACTTTCTCCTCCTGATTGTTCATATCATGGCCATCAAAAAGAGTCCTTTGAGCTCCTTCTGCATGCCCACTAATGAAGAATACTATGATATGCTAAGGTTAGCAGATGCCCACATGGTAGCAGCTCTTTGCATATTTCAATACCCTATTCTGTTTATACTGAGCAAATTCACAAAGATTTCAAAGTTAGGCCTAGGTAGTCATTGCTGAAAACTGCTGATAACAACAAGGCTGGACCAATTAGCCTGGGTCCCTGCACATTTCAAAAAGGCATCAGGCATTCTGATGAAATTGCAAAAAATGGATAAACTATGATGCCATTCTCTAGTAGCATCCCAAAGAAGTCTTCAGGCTGGGTGGCCTGGGGAAACCGAATAATCTAATGCTCGAGCAGGATGAAAAATTTCTACATTTCTTATAAACAGGGGGGCAGAATTTGAACTGAATGAAAAAGCAGGATGAGCAGAGGGAATTTCTCCCACATAGAAACATTTTGAATGTTGACTTCAAGAGTGGAAAAAAACATGTTCTTACCCAGACCAGTCTTAGCCTCCATTGTGCACAACTGAGAGCCCCAAGTATTGAGAAACTGGCAAATTTAGGGTGGGAGAAGGAAAAGAAGATATCCTAACACATTTACCCTCCTGCAAGGACAGCTTGTTCAGTGTTTAGTAAATGCATTACCTCCATTATTCTCTCCTTTCTTCTTTCCCACCAGTAGGCAACTCTTCCTACCCACCCATCATCTTCCTTCATCCCAAATGTCTGTTAATACTTCAAGACCTTCTTATAGACATATTGAGAAAGTTAAATGAGATAATGTCAAACACCAAACAGAGAGCTTATTGCACTGCAGGTGCAACCTTATACTATATGGAAAGATCTTGCACTGGGTGACCATCCTTTACCTGGCAGAGTTCAGGCCAACTCAGGTAGAAATGGGAGAGATGGGACAGTCAAGCAGAAACACCTAGGGACTCCTATTGTAGAAAATGGTGATTGTAAAGTCAAACTTTTTCTTGGCCACTCTAATAGAAAATGAATGCATAACACAACAGACGATCAAAGCACAACAGATAAGGGAGTGACCAAGTAAATTATGCTAGATAAACAAGAAGGAATATTAAGCAGCCATCAGAAATTAGAATCCTGAGTACTATGGACAAAGATGGAAAAGCATTGATGGGTAAATGGAAAAGGCAAAACATAAAACTCTGTGCATAAAATGGCTGAAATGACATAAAATTATGTAGGCATACACAAAATGAAAATAATTATGTTAGGTGGGTAGATTATAGTCATATAACATTAATTATATTAACAGTAGAAATATTAACTACAAAAAACAGATAAAGTATAAATCAGTTCTATTCAGCTTTATATGATAACTTTCCTTTGGAAGTCAACTTATTTTTCTGATGCTGTTTACTTAGGCTGCTGTTAATATGAGTTTACAGTCTCTGAGCCCTCATTAAGGGATGGTAGGAGGGGTAGGTAGGAGTGCAAAGTAATTCAGGAGTGTTCTGTGTTGCACGGGGAAGCTATTTGAGAGTAAATATTTGTTGTAAAATCTATTGGGACAAAAATTTGAAGATATTTTTTAATGGTTATAGAGATACATGTTTAAATGGCCTATATATGAGTGGGAGAAAATGAAAATGAAAACGTGGAAGAGGAAACTATAAAGAAATGGTTGAATAGCTGTGTTTTGTGTACCAATTACATGATCCTGAATTCAGCTATTGCTAGAAATAAAGACATAAAACAATTGTTCCTTTTCCCTCTGAGTCAACCCTAAACTGCTACCAAATCACATACTGTTACCATGACCAAACCACCTCAAATAATGAAAGCAAACTTAAGCTTGCACTTCTAGACTAGGAAGTACACATAACTTTATCCGATTTATAAATATTTATGGCATCTATGAAGTTCCAGCAAGATATTATGAGTACCAACTGCCCTCTTCCTCTGACATGAAAACAGAAAAGCAAAACAAAAACCCAACTGAATGTTCAAGTCGATGAGGAAGCAGACAATTAAGAGGGCATGGAACATTTATCTGAATAATGGATATAATTTAATGATACCAACCACAGTCCCCTTAATGACAACCTGAATTTGCTCAGCACCTTATTCAGCAATATTTTCACACAGTCTAAGTAGCGATCAGAGCCCAAATCCTTGAAGATAATTATTTTATCAAAGTGACTCGAAATTTCACTCCTGCCACCAATTCTTTCCTATTTCAGGGACCGTTTGCTGGTCATTTTAGAGGAATTTGATGGAAAATGTAATCAG
The DNA here is from genome assembly GCF_011762595.2 of Tursiops truncatus. NCBI lineage: Eukaryota > Metazoa > Chordata > Mammalia > Artiodactyla > Delphinidae > Tursiops > Tursiops truncatus. The sequence goes on from NC_047055.1 coordinate 40,568,939, forward strand.
AATAAATCAACAATGCATTTTCCTGCACTAGGCATACAAGTCCCCCAGGGAGATGCTGCCATCCTAATGGATTTCCAGAGTCCTTCTGGAAGGCTGGATACATCATTGGTGTGGATGGTTGTTCACTTGAGGCACTCAGTTACCTAAGAACAGATAAGCTGGTCAATGGATTCTCTGACCTTTTTGGCAAAAACTACTGATGTCTTTCTTCTTCCCTGATATCTTCACATCGGCCCTTAGATTCTCAGAGTGCCCCACTACAGCAGCTCTCTAGATCATGCCCTCCTTAAGCAATATCCCAGGCTCTGTAACTTCCTCTCTCTCTTCTGCTTATCAAAACTGACCTGGGCTCCCCTCTTTCAGAGACCTGCTTTTTGCTGGAGAATAGTGAATTATTATTCAGATAAACAAGTGCCTCATACCTTTTTAAACTGTGAGGATCCTTCTTAAATGTCAAAAAAGTTGATCTTTTAATATCTGCTGATAAAAATGTAAAGACTGCATAATGACAGAAAATTATTAGCAATTCAGTAACATTTATGAATTAATTTGTATTTTACTAATTAAGTCAACATCTATATACATTGGAAAATAATTGTAGATATATATGTACTATTTCTCACTGATTCCATCTGCAGACACCAGTGTGCACACAGTGTCATGGATCCTTTGCAACAACTTTATGGTGCCTCACAGGTCTGAAGATAAGAGGTTAGCAACCACTAATATAAACTAGGCACTATTTATTGCATTTGTTTCATGCCTCTCATGGTAGACTGTGTTATCTATACATAATCTTATTTACAGCATTATGAATTTGATACTATCATCATCCCCCATTATACAGGTAAAGAATAGAGTTCAGAGAAATTGCATTCCTTGAGCACAATTACACAACTAGTTAAGTGGCAATCTTGAGATTCAAAAGCAGATCTAATTACAAAGTCCATGCACTTAATCCCCAAGCCATATTGCCTCCCATTAAGTATTCTTGTAGTGACTATGCTTCTACTTATCATCTTCTTAATCAAGTTAAACGTCACAAGGTATTTAAGAGATGATACTAATGATGGAGAATTACTTGGAGGTGAATCCCCAAAATCACACCCATGTGCCTAACTACTTCTGCTTAAGAATATGATCATGACATAGTATAGGGAAACTGCTTCGAAAAAAATAACTTGGATATGTGCATGTTTAGAAGATGTTTTAAATGGATCAAAATAGAAATATTTGGTTTTGTTTTAATAAACAGTTAAAAGCAGTCTTGCTCAAGAGAAAACCAGCTTATAAAAAAGAGTGGGTCCAAGTAGTAATTACAGCTTGTCAGTGGTTCTCAATATAGTCTTTGGACCAGCACTTGGGAATTTCTCAGGAATGCAAATTCTCAGCTTCTCACCCTACCCCCATAGCTCCTACCCTACCTCCTAAAGCAGAAGCTCTGATAATGGCACTCAGAAATCCATGTTTTCACAAGGCTTCTAGGTGATTCTGATGCACGCTGAAGCAAGTTCAAAAACTGTTGAACTAGGGGAGAAGGCGGAAGATGGCGGAAGAGTAAGACGCGGAGATCACCTTCCTCCCCACAGATACACCAGAAATACATCTACATGTGGAACAACTCCTACAGAACACCTACTGAAGGCTGGCAGAAGACCTCAGACCTCCCAAAAGGCAAGAAACTCCCCACGTACCTGGGTAGGGCAAAAGAAAAAAAGAAAAAACAGAGACAAAAGAATAGGGATGGGACCTGCACCAGTGGGAGGGAGCTGTGAAGGAGGAAAAGTTTCCACACACTAGGAAGCCCCTTCGCGGAGACTGCGGGAGGCGGAGGGGGGAGCTTCGAAGCCGCGGAAGAGTGCACAGCAACGGGTGCGGAGGGCAAAGCGGGGAGATTCCCGCACAGAGGATCGGTGCCTACCGGCACTCACCAGCCCGAGAGGCTTGTCTGCTCACCCGCCGGGGCGGGCGGGGCTGCGAGCTGAGGCTCTGAGGCTCGGGTTTCGGTTTCGGACAGAGCGCAGGGAGAGGACTGGGGTTGGGAGCGCAGGGAGAGGACTGGGGTTGGCGGCTTGAACATAGCCTGAAGGGGTTAGTGCACCACAGCTAGCCGGGAGGGAGTCCGGGGAAAAGTCTGCACCTGCCGAAGAGGCAGGAGACTTTTCCTTCCCTCTTTGTTTCCTGGGGCGTGAGGAGAGGGCTTTAAGAACGCTGCTTAAAGGAACTCCAGAGACGGGCGCTAGCCGCGGCTGAAAGCGCGGACCCCAGAGACGGGCGCGAGCCACGGCTGAAAGCGCGGAATCCAGAGACGGGCGCAAACCGCGGCTAAAAGCGCGGACCCCAGAGGCGGGCGGGAGACGTTAAGGCTGCTGCTGCCGCCACCAAGGGGCCTGTGTGCGAGCACAGGTCACTCTCCACACCCCTCTTCCGCGGAGCCTGTGCAGCCCGCCACTGCCAGGTTCCCGGGATCCAGGGACAACTTCCCCAGGAGAACGCACAGCGCGCCTCAGGCTGGTGCAAAGTCACGCTGGCCTTTGCCACCGCAGGCCCGCCCCTCACTCCGTGCCCCTCCCTCCCCGCCGGCCTGAGTGCGCCAGAGCCCCCGAATCAGCGGCTCTTTTAACCCCATCCTGTCTGAGCAAAAAACAGACGCCCTCCAGCGACCTACACGCAGTGTCAGGGCCGAATCCAAAGCTGAGCCCTGGGAGCTGTGAGAACAAAGAAGAGAAAGGTAAATCTCTCCCAGCAGCCTCAGAAGCAGCGGATTAAAGCTCCACAATCAACTTGATATACCCTGCATCTGTGGAATACCTGAATAGACAACCAATCATCCCAAATTAAGGAAGTGGACTTTAGGAGCAAGATCTATGATTTTTTCCCTTTTCCTCTTTCTGTGAATGTGTATGTGTATGCTTCTGTGTGAGATCTTGTCTGTATAGTCTTGCCTCCACCATTTGTCCTAGGGTTCTATCCGTCCATGTTTTTTTTTTTTTAATTTTTTTTAATTTTTTTTCTTAATAATTAATTTTAATAACGTTATTATACTTTACCTTCGTTCTTTCTTTCTTTCTTTCTTTCCTTCCTTCCCTCCTTTAGACAACGAATCATCCCAAATTGAGGAGGTGGTCTCTGACAGCAAGATTTATGATTTTTCCCCATTAACCTCTTTTAGTGAGGGTGTATGTGTATGCTTCTGTGTAAGATTTTGTCTGTATAGCTTTGCTTCCAACATTTGTCCTAAGGTTCTATCCGTCCCTTTTTTTTTTTAAATAAGAATTTTTTAATTCAATAACTTTATTATACTTTATTTTATTTTTACTGTATCTTCTTTCTTTGTCTTTTTTCCTTCTTTCCCTCCTTCCTTCCTCCCTCCCTCCCTCCCTCCTTTCTTTCCTTCTTGCCTTCTTTCCTTCTTTGCTTCTTTCTTTCTTTCTTCCTTCCTTCCTACCCTTCTTTCCTTCTTTCTTTCCTCATACTTCTACTAATTCCCTCTACTTTTTCTCCCTTTTATCCTGAGCTGTGTGGATGAAAAGCTTTTGGTGCTCCAGCCAGGAGGCAGGGCTCTGCCTCTGAGGTAGGAGAGCCAACTTCAGGACACTGGTCAACAAGAGACCTCCCAGCTCCACATAATATCAAACGGCAAAAATCTCCCAGAGACCCCCATCTTAACAACAGCACCCAGCTTCACTCAACGACCAGCAAGCCACAGTTCTGGAAACAACTAGTTCTGCCAAACAACTAGCAAAACAGGAACACAAGCCCACCCATTAGCACAGAGGCTGCCTAAAATCATAATAAGGCCACAGACACCCCAAAACACACCACCAGACTTGAACCTGCCCACTAGAGAGACAAGATCCAGCCTCATCCACCACAACACAGGCACTTGTCCCCTCCACCAGGAAGCCTACACAACCCACTGAACCAACCTTAGCCACTGGAGACAGACATCAAAAACAGGAGGAACTACGAACCTGCAGCCTGCAAAAAGGAGACCCCAAACACAGTAAGATAAGCAAAATGAGAAGACAGAAAAACACACAGCAGATAAAGGAGCAAGATAAAAATGCACCAGACCTAACAAATGAAGAGGAAGTAGGCAGTCTACCTGAAAAAGAATTCAGAATAATGATAGTAAGGTTGATCCAAAATCTTGGAGATAGAATGGACAATAGATTGGACAAAATGCAAGAATCAGTTAACAAGGACCTAGAAGAACTAAAGATGAAACAAGCAACGATGAACAACACAATAAATGAAATTAAAAGTACTCTAGATGGGATCAATAGCAGAATAACTGAGGCAGAAGAACGGATAAGTGACCTGGAAGATAAAATAGTGGAAATAACTACTGCAGAGCAGAATAAAGAAAAAAGAATGAAAAGAACTGAGGACAGTCTCAGAGACCTCTGGGACAACATTAAACGCACCAACATTCGAATTATAGGGGTTCCAGAAGAAGAAGAGAAAAAGAAAGGGACTGAGAAAATATTTGAAGAGATTATAGTTGAAAACTTCCCTAATATGGGAAAGGAAATAGTTAATCAAGCCCAGGAAGCACAGAGATTGCCATACAGGATAAATCCAAGGAGAAATACGCCAAGACACATATTTATCAAACTGTCAAAAATTAAATACAAAGAAAGCATATTAAAAGCAGCAAGGGAAAAACAACAAATAACACATAAGGGAATCCCCATAAGGTTAGCAGCTGATCTCTCAGCAGAAACCCTACAAGCCAGGAAGGGAGTGGCAGGATATACTGAAAGTGATGAAGGAGAAAAACCTGCAGCCAAGACTACTCTACCCAGCAAGGATCTCATTCAGATTTGATGGAGAAATTAAAACCTTTACAGACAAGCAAAAGCTGAGAGAGTTCAACACCACCAAACCAGCTTTACAACAAATGCTCAAGGATCTTCTCTAGCAAGAAACACAAGAGAAGGAAAAGACCTATAATAACGAACCCAAAACAATTTAGAAAATGGGAATAGGAACATACATATCGATAATTACCTTAAATGTAAATGGACTAAATGCTCCCACCAAAAGACACAGATTAGCTGAATGGATACAAAAACAAGACCCTTATATATGCTGTCTACAAGAGACCCACTTCAGACCTAGAGACACATACAGACTGAAAGAAAGGGGATGGAAAAAGATATTCCATGCAAATGGAAACCAAAAGAAAGCTGGAGTAGCAATTCTCATATCAGACAAAATAGATTTTAAAGTAAGGACTATTAAAAGAGACAAAGAAGGACACTACATAATGATCAAGGGATCGATCCAAGAAGAAGATATAACAATTGTAAATATTTATGCACCCAACATAGGAGCACCTCAATACATAAGGCAAATACTAACAGCCATAAAAGGGGAAATCGACAGTAACACATTCATAGTAGGGGACTTAAACACCCCACTTTCACCCATGGACAGATCATCCAAAATGAAAATAAATAAGGAAACACAAGCTTTAAATGATACATTAAACAAGATGGACTTAATTGATATTTATAGGACACTCCATCCAAAAACAACAGAATACACATTTTTCTCAAGTGCTCATGGAACATTCTCCAGGATAGATCATATCTTAGGTCACAAATCAAGCCTTGGTAAATTAAGAAAATTGAAATTGTATCAAGTATCTTTTCTGACCACAACGCCATGAGACTAGATATCAATTACAGGAAAAGACCTGTAAAAAATACAAACACATGGAGGCTAAACAATACACTACTTAATAATGAAGTGATCACTGAAGAAATCAAAGAGGCAATCAAAAAATACCTAGAAACAAATGACAATGGAGACACAACGACCCAAAACCTGTGGGATGCAGCAAAAGCAGTTCTAAGAGGGAAGTTTATAGCAATACAAGCCCACCTTAAGGAGCAGGAAACATCTCGAATAAACAACCTAACCTTGCACCTCAAGCAATTAGAGAAAGAAGAGCAAAAACACCCCAAAGCTAGCAGAAGGAAAGAAATCATAAAAATCAGATCAGAAATAAATGAAAAAGAAATGAAGGAAACAATAGCAAAGATCAATAAAACTAAAAGCTGGTTCTTTGAGAAGATAAACAAAATAGATAAACCACTAGCCAGACTCATCAAGAAACAAAGGGAGAAGACTCAAATCAATAGAATTAGAAATGAAAAAGGAGAGGTAACAACTGACACTGCAGAAATAAAAAAGATCATGAGAGATTACTACAAGCAACTCTATGCCAATAAAATGGACAACCTGGAAGAAATGGACAAATTATAAGAAATGCACAATCTGCCAAGACTGAATCAGGAAGAAATAGAAAATATGAACAGACCAATCACAAGTATTGAAATTGAAACTGTGATTAAAAATCTTCCAAAAAAGAAAAGCCCAGGACCAGATGGCTTCACAGGCGAATTCTATCAAACATTTAGAGAAGAGCTAACACCTATCCTTCTCAAACTCTTCCAAAATATAGCAGAGGGAGGAACACTCCCAAACTCCTTCTACGAGGCCACCATCAACCTTGATACCAAAACCAGACAAGGATGTCACAAAGAAAGAAAACTACAGGCCAATATCACTGATGAACATAGATGCAAAAATCCTCAACAAAATACTAGCAAACAGAATCCAACACCACATTAAAAGGATCATACACCATGATCAAGTGGGGTTTATTCCAGGAATGCAAGGATTCTTCAATATACGCAAATCTATCAATGTGATAAACCATATTAACAAATTGAAGGAGAAAAACCATATGACCATCTCAATAGATGCAGAGAAAGCTTTTGACAAAATTCAACACCCATTTATGATAAAAACCCTGCAGAAAGTAGGCATAGAGGGAACTTTCCTCAACATAATAAAGGCCATATATGACAAGCCCACAGCAAACATCATCCTCAATGGTGAAAAACTGAAACCATTTCCACTAAGATCAGTAACAAGACAAGGTTGCCCACTCTCACCACTCTTATTCAACATAGTTTTGGAAGTTTTAGCCACAGCAATCAGAGAAGAAAGGGAAATAAAAGGAATCCAAATCAGAAAAGAGGAAGTAAAGCTGTCACTGTTTGCAGATGACATGATACTATACATAGAGAACCCTAAAGATGCTACCAGAAAACTACTAGAGCTAATCAATGAATTTGGTAAAGTGGCAGGATACAAAATTAATGCACAGAAATCTCTGGCATTCCTATATACTAATGATGAAAAATCTGAAAGTGAAATCAAGAAAACACTCCCATTTACCATTGCAACAAAAAGAATAAAATATCTAGGAATAAACCTACCTAAGGAGACAAAAGACCTGTATGCAGAAAATTATAAGACACTGATGAAAGAAATTAAAGATGATACAAATAGATGGAGAGATATACCATGTTCTTGGATTGGAAGAATCAACATTGTGAAAATGACTCTACTACCCAAAGCAATCTATAGATTCAATGCAATCCCTATCAAACTACCACTGGCATTTTTCACAGAACTAGAACAAAAAATTTCACAATTTGTATGGAAACACAAAAGACCCCGAATAGCCAAAGCAATCTTGAGAATGAAAGAAGGAACTGGAGGAATCAGGCTCCCTGACTTCAGACTATACTACAAAGCTACAGTTATCAAGACGGTATGGTACTGGCACAAAAACAGAAAGATAGATCAATGGAACAGGATAGAAAGCCCAGAGATAAACCCATGCACATATGGACACCTTATCTTTGATAAAGGTGGCAGGAATGTACAGTGGAGAAAGGACAGCCTCTTCAATAAGTGGTGCTGGGAAAACTGGACAGGTACATGTAAAAGTATGAGATTAGATCACTCCCTAACACCATACACGAAAACAAGCTCAAAATGGATTAAAGACCTAAATGTAAGGCCAGAAACTATCAAACTCTTAGAGGAAAACATAGGCAGAACACTCTACGACATAAATCACAGCAAGATCCTTTCTGACCCACCTCCTAGAGTAATGGAAATAAAAACAAAAATAAACAAATGGGACCTAATGAAACTTCAAAGCTTTTGCACAGCAAAGGAAACCATAAAGAAGACCAAAAGACAACCCTCAGAATGGGAGAAAATATTTGCAAATGAAGCAACCGACAAAGGATTAATCTCCAAAATTTACAAGCAGCTCATGCAGCTCAATAACAAGAAAACAAACAACCCAATCCAAAAATGGGCAGAAGACCTAAATAGACATTTCTCCAAAGAAGATATACAGACTGCCAACAAACACATGAAAGAATGCTCAACATCATTAATCATTAGAGAAATGCAAATCAAAACTACAATGAGATATCATCTCACACCAGTCAGAATGGCCATCATCAAAAAATCTAGAAACAATAAATGCTGGAGAGGGTGTGGAGAAAAGGGAACACTCTTGCACTGCTGGTGGGAATGTGAATTGGTTCAGCCACTATGGAGAACAGTATGGAGGCTCCTTAAAAAACTACAAATAGAACTACCATATGACCCAGCCATCCCACTACTGGGCATATACCCTGAGAAAACCAAAATTCAAAAAGAGTCATGTACCAAAATGTTCATTGCAGCTCTATTTACAATAGCCCGGAGATGGAAACAACCTAAGTGCCCGTCATCGGATGAATGGATAAAGAAGATGTGGCACATATATACAATGGAATATTACTCAGCCATAAAAAGAAACGAAATTGAGCTATTTGTAATGAGGTGGATAGACCTAGAGTCTGTCATACAGAGTGAAGTAAGTCAGAAAGAAAAAGACAAATACCGTATGCTAACACATATATATGGAATTTAAGAAAAAAATGTCATGAAGAACCTAGGGGTAAAGCAGGAATAAAGACGCAGACCTCTTAGAGAACGGACTTGAGGTTATGGGGAGGGGGAAGGGTGAGCTGTGACAGGGCGAGAGAGAGTCATGGGCATATACACAGTAACAAACGCAGTAAGGTAGATAGCTAGTGGGAAGCAGCCGCATGGCACAGGGATATTGGCTCGGTGCTTTGTGACAGCCTGGAGGGGTGGGATGGGGAGGGTGGGAGGGAGGGAGACGCAGGAGGGAAGACATATGGGAACATATGTTTATGTATGACTGATTCACTTTGTTATAAAGCAGAAACTAACACACCATTGTAAAGCAATTATACCCCAATAAAGATGTTAAAAAAAAAAAAAACTGTTGAACTAGATAGTTATTGACCAGAGTGACAGAGCTGGGAGGAGGGTAGGAATATGCTCACTACAAAGGCAAGATTCTGGTTGAAGAAAGACTAATCCAAGTGTATCAAGACTAGTATAATACAGTGATTAATAGTACATGCTCTGTGGTCATACAGACCTGGGTTTGATACCTGGCTTATTAGCTGTGTAATCTTGAGCAAGTAACGTAACCTGTCTGAACCTCAGTTCTTTCATCTGTAAAATGACAATTACAATAATACCTCCTTCATAGGGTTGTCTTGAGGATTAGTTAATCCATGTAAAACACTTAGAACATGCCTGACATATAAGGAATGTGCAATAAAAGTAAGCTATAATTAAGTGGATGTCATCTTTGTTGAGTTGGAGCCAGTTTTTTCTAGACATGGAGGTGTTTCCATTAAGTCCATGAAAGGAGGCTTTAAGCTGCTTCTCTCAAGTGATAACAAAGGAATGGATAGGGTTCTCGTGAGAGTGAAGAGGGACTATTAAATGTACTTCACGTGAGGGAAGTTATGTTTATAATCACCTAAACAAAGGGTTTAAAAAAGATGACCACCAGCAATGACGGTGAAAAAAGCTAGACATGGGCTTAAAACTTAGTAACTGGGCAAAAAGAAGTTTGCAAATCTAAAGATATCTATGCCTGTGATCCTCGGGCACTTTAAACTGACCAGCTATTCTCCAGTTCAATGATACATACACTACTACTCAGACTGACTCTGGCGATACTGGTGGAGGTCCCCTTAACTGAAAGACAGACTCCCAAATGCTGTAGAATCTTGGCTGACACACTGTTCAGTTACAGAACTGTGAAGTTTTTGTAACGCCATTTTCTGTTTAGGAGTCAGGGTCTCACTTTAAATATTTTAAATCCAAATCATGGACTCTGGCATTCAACAAACCAGCACTCATATCCCAGATCTGCCTCTGATTAGGTCTGTGACCTTGGGTGAGTTACTTAATCTCTATCCCTCAGTTTCCTGGGTTATAAAATGGGGAATCACTCAACCTGTATTGCAAGGTTGTTGTTAGGCTGAGAAATAACAAAAGAAAGTGCTCAGCACAGTGGCTGGCTCAGAGGAGCACATGAAAAATGTTGATTTGCTTTCACTGTTGAACTATCTCATAATGGAGAGGTTGTCGAATTATTCTAGTGTTTTAATAGCTTCTTTGGAAAGAAAACATCACTGGCCTGATTGTACCTTTGTCATAGTGCAATGATTTTAATTTTGGAGAAGGCTAAGGAGGAATACTGAATTCTATCACCTGAGGCTTAGCTATCTAGTGCAGCAACCTGAGTTAGGGTCGTAGTAAAGAATGAATCTGCCTCTTAAAGGCCTTCTATTGAACAAGAGCAAAAGGAGGCTCCCAAAGGGAAATAAGTTTATGAAATGCTGGATTAAGCAAAGTTAAACAAATGCCTTTATCATTAGATTTCTCAAAGTTTTCACTAACCTAACATATGTGGTAAATTTCCTAGAGGGAACCATACTATGGGAGCATTTCCCAGTGTGTTTGACCGTGTAACACTTTTTCTGAAAAAAACACATACAGAGATGAGTATTGCATAGAACACACTTTGGGAAATATTGCCCTCATCATTCTATACCTTCTTTCAGTGACACAGGGGGAAATACAAGGAGGCAGAGCTCTCACAAGTCAGCTATCCTCCCTTTATAACATAAGTTAAATTGCCTTGTACCAAGTCATAGAGAAGTCCAAACTCCTCTGGACATACTGTAATCCTATTGTAGAAAATGTTGCTTTGGGGGGTTGAAGAGATAATTACAACTTAGGTAGCAGGATTTGGTCTTTATGGAAAAAGAAGAGATTTTACATATCTGTAGGGGAGAGAAGAAATGGGAAGAACCACCCTCTTCCCCCAAGCTCTTACATTTCCTGGCTTTACCCTAAGCACTGGCCACCTTTGTGAGGATTTCTTCACCCTGCTGTCTCTTTCTGCCTAGGACAGGGAAGGAGGAGTCACCATGATGAAGTTTTCTGATAGCAAGCAACCTTTTTCACTGGAAGCTTGGGAGCACTTTACTTCCCATCCCTGCACAACATGTAAATCAGGGTCCCATTAGCCTTCTTTACTCTTTGGGCCAGCTCTGTTTCCTTCATCTGCTCAGCTCTTCCAGAAAGGTCCAGCGTCTCTCTAAGACCTCCCCTTTGCATTATTACTTATTACTGTCCATAACATCTATGGCACTGCCTCACATAATTTTTTCTCTTTTCTCAGGGCAAAGGCACCAAAGAGCTTGTTCCCAAAAAGCTAGTAAAAATATTAAACAATAATAATTTCCCCACAATACCTTTAGTTTGAATATGACTTTTGTTTACAACTCTCAGAGGACACTAGGATGCCCATTTTCTTGTTGCATTCTCACTATATCCCTATGAAATAGCTAGAGTAAATATTGTTATCTTCATTTCATAGACAGGGAAAATAAAATCCAAAAAGTGAAATAAGTTTCTCATGGTTATTCAGCCAGTTAATGTCAGGGATGGAATTAGAAACCAGGTCTCCTGATTCCCAGTCTAGTGTTCTCCCTGCAAATGCCACCAGGATTAGTCTTGTTCTACTGGAAGTGAGATCTTTGGCTGAGGTCAGCAGCACACAGAGAAAAGTAGGAATTCAGTCAAATGCCTTCCCTAGCATGGTTCCCATATAGGGCAGACTTCTTCATTAGTCTTTTTGTTGGAAATATCTGCTTGGATATTGAAACCACTGTAGGAACTTCAGATTGTTATCTGTTTCAACGTTACTTGCCCACTTAAGTCAATGAGGACTTGAAGATGATATCCCTTTTTGTCAGGAAGGACAAGGCTCTAGCAGGTTCCATACATACAGGAGCAATTTGTTAGAATTATTCTTAGAGATGGCTACATCCCAGCTGCAAGAGCAGAAGTTTCTCTGAGTCCCCAGTGTAAGCAGAGTAATTTTACAGCAGACAAATGTATACATACCCCATCACCTAATGGTTCATGAAGGGAGAATTCATACTCCTGGAGAGATCCAAATAACAGAACAGGTCCTCAAGGCGGGGCCCTGAAAAGCCACAGTTGCTCCCTTTTCTAATAACCCAATCCATCATATTTTATTGCTAAGATCTGTACACTGTGAAAGAAAAAAAAAAACACACGCAACAATAGCTTCAGATTTTGAGGAATTAAGATTTATGGTGAGGAAAAAGCAGCTGCAAAGTAAAAAAGGAGAAGGGAAGAGGTCTTTCTTCAAGGATTAGTTTTTCTTCCGTGAAAACAAATGGTTTCTTCTCAGGCCTGCTCAGCAATGAGGCTGCTGAAAGTGGCTCTTTCCTCAGAGTTGACTTGCTCCTAAACCTAGTTCTGGGGTCAAAAGAAATCTATTTTTAGTCAATTACATCAGTCCAGAATAAATGCTACACAGCCCTGATGTAAGCCAGTCTGGGCAAGGCACAAAGGAACATATTTTCCTCTCTACCCACCATGCTCCAGGCCAAAATGGTGAAACATTTGACTACAAAGAAGGGAAACTCACTCCCAAATCCTCTCCCACAAAACCACTTTATGTTTTCCTAAGGGGTAGGTTCATTTGGAAGGAAGGGCTAATGAGAAAAGAAAAGCCATCTTTCCACCAAGTTCCTGAACTATTATTCTACATCCAGCAACATCTGGAGGTCCGTAAAGAAATGACCCTACAGCAGAGCCAGAGAGTCCCCATATAGGAGATGCTAAAGAACACAAAGGAAGAGAAGAAGAAAGGGAACACAATTACAGAGAAACTACTCTTTAACTCAAGTAAAAACATCTTATTTCAAGTGTCCTTTGCCTGTTATGAGCTATAAGAGAAAATATGCATTAATTCTTATCACTGGGGAAATCTTCACCACTATCAACACTTCCATTCACCTATTCCCCTCATGGAAATACTACCTACAAATAGACACGTATTTATGAAAACACAAAAATTTGATATCAAGGACAGCATAATTCCTTCCACATACATCACAACAGAGCTTGCTCTTTTCTGAAACCATTCTCAAGGTGAGCTTGCCTATTTCCACAATATCCTGTACAAAAATGTCTGTCCCAAAGATGGAGCCATCCAAATATTTATCACATTAGGAACCTCATCACCCATCTTCCTCCCTGACGAGGCACAGGGTAGGAAATCAACAAAATGAGATTGTGGTACAGATAGGTACTTATCTAATTAACCACGACCATGAAACTTGTTGAAAAGGGCTGTGAATGGGAAAGGTGGGAGTTGCAATGGAAAGAAAATGCTGAAGTCTGCTCTCAAAAGCCACTATCTTGTCATCACAAAAAATTTACTTAATGATAGCTCCCTCTCCTGTACTCCAGCACCACTTAAACACAGTGCCACATTCCCAGCATTTCTGTATTAGAGTGTGTTGTTCTCTGAAGATGTCAGGCACTTTCCTGTTATCTCCAGTAGAAAACTGCAAACTGCTGAAAAGCATGGACTGTTTCTCTACACTTTGCTATCCTCTGTGCTGCCTGTTATATGAGAAGTGGGTAGGAAACACCTGGTAATATCATATTCCTCCTCTAATATTTATTAGCTTGGAAATGAAGTCAAACCTTTATACTTGGTGGGATTTTCTTGAACACAGTTGACTCTGACATACATGTAAATTAGTCAGTGGCTAATGGCCCATCACACATTTTACAGAGTCCCTGAGATATTTTCCAGCACTGAAATCAAGTTGCCGGCTCCAAGGCAAATCTTCCGATTATTAATCAGTGGTAACAGTAAGGGGTGGTGACAAGAACACTGAACTGGGAAACAGCAGATTCACCTTAGAGTTGCAGCTGTAACATTAACCAGTCGGTGCTCCTGGTAAGTCACTGACCCTGGGTTTCTTCATCTGCATAATGGTGGTGGTGAAGGGGGGTGATTAATACCTGCTGTTTTGAAAATCCAAATGTAGTATATCACTTTCTCTCTACTTCAATTCTACAGACATTTACTGATCTAGTATGTGTTGTCACTAAGAGAAAAACTATCATTCCTACCATCCAGCTCTGCCTCCTACCAATCATAGAACCTAAACAGCAGCTAATTAGCTTCTATAGATTAGGTTTTGCAAATTAGACCCAATTATCATGACAAACATCATCAACAAACAATGATTGTCTACTTTGAGTAGACTACAAAGAGGTACACAATTTCTGCCTACTACCCATTTACCTTTCACTACAGAATGCTTACTCATTCAATGCTAATTTACCGAGCACATATTATGTTGCAGCCCCTGTGCTGTACGCTGTGATATAATAGTGGAGAGGACTGGCACAGACCCTTCCTTCTTGTCCTCCTGAATTAATTTATTCATTTTCATTTTTTTCTTTCATTTCTGTTTTTGTTTTGCCCTCCTGAATTTAGAGTTTAGAGGCAGAAAAGCAGATTCTCAGCCTCCCAATGGGCCTTATGGAGGAAACATACCATTAAGTTCACCCTCAACCTGAATTATAAACAATACAAAGCAAATCTACATATGAAAACTATGGCAGCCCATAGCTTGAGCCACTCAAGGATCCAGAAGGTGGCCTTAACAGTGGCTACTCCCATCACAGCCTCAGTTCCTCAGCTGGAAAATGTGAAATGTAAAATATGACTTTCAATCACCTGGAATAAAGAACCAAGGTCTTAATAATGCCAACATTTAATGGGATAATGCGCTTTCAAATTTTTAATGAATTTTGACCGGGAGAAATAATATGAGACTGGTTTAGTGACAGTTACTTTATGGTCTTGCTTCTCTTGGGTATTTATTAAAGCAAATTCTCTTCACTGATGGATGGAAACTAATTTAAAATGTCCCTGATACTTAAAGTCCCTTAAATGTTTTCTTTTCTTTTCTCTTTGCAGGAGTTTAGAGGTATCCTCTAAATAAATTTAAACAAAATGAAGATTAAGCAAGTTGATTATGAGGGCCATGCTCCAGATCACCAATTTTACTCCAATAACTCCAGGACTATTCTCTTAACCTCCACAACTATCAACCATTCTTTTCTTTGTTTTCACTGCTACACTTACCCCCACCCCAGCCCCACGATACACTGTCTATGTATCTTTGATCTGTTTCTCCTATCATACTACTAAAAATGGCTATGAAAGTGCTCTGAAAGCCATAAAATGCTATAACAATGTTAGTAGTGTGTTTCTCTATGCAACAAAAATGTGTTTAGTGCCTACTCTATGCTGGAGACACCAGGAATCAGATCCTCAGATCATCTTGCACAAATGGCTGCCTTTCCCTCCTAGGTACCCAGCTGCTCCTCTGTACCCCTTGTGTGTCTTGGTGTCACCTTCTATAAGTTCAGGGAAGAGGAGGGATAATACATGTGACCCTCAGTTTCCTCAGTGAAGAAGCCTAAAACTTCTGTTATTCCATTGTCCAAAGATTCCTAGTAAATAAATACCATTGAATTGGGGATTAGGAATCAGGAGCCCTGGGTCCTAGTTCCAGCTGTCACAAACCTGGAGCCAGAGACTCTTCCCCCTGGCCCCAGACTCCTCCTCTGCCAAGTGAGCTGATCTCTAATGTCCATTCCAGAGCTATTCAAGAGCTCTATGATATCCATCTAACCTCATTTCACGGTACGTACTGGAAATAACTCTAGAGCAGTATTTCCTAATACATGTTGCTATGGCCTGAATGTTCACATCCCTCCAAAATTCATGTATTGAAATCCTATTGCCCAATGTGATGGTATTAGAAGGTGGGGCCTTTGGGAGGTGATCAGGTCATTAAGGAGGAGCCCTCACGAATGGGATTAGTACCTTTATAAAAGAGGCTACAGAGAGATTCCTTGCCCCTTCTACTACGTGAGGACACAACAGGAAGGTGCCATTTATGAACCAGAAGAGAGCCCTCACCAAAATGCTACCAGGCTGGTACCTTGCTCTTGGACTCTCCAGCTTCCAGAACTGTGAGCAATAAATTTCTGTTGTTTATAGCCTACTCAGTCTGTGATATTCTGTTATAGCAAACAGACTTCTTCCTGAACAGACTAAGATGGATTCTCTTAAAGAACACTGATTCCTCAAGATGTTAATAGGGTACTGCATGCAAAAAAGTTTCTGTGGTAAGCTGAGCATACTGATTTAATAGCCCAGGCTCTGGAACCAACCTGCTTCAGCTGAAATTCCAGCTCTGTTCCACACTAGTATGTGACCTTGAGCAAACTACTTTATCTTTCAGTGCCTTGGTTTTCCCCTCCAAAAAATAATGGGGATGATGAAAAGTCTCATGGGGTTTTCATGAGTATTAAGCATGTCACTTTATATGAGGACTTAGATCAGTACCTGGCATACACAGCGACAATTCAATAAATGGAAACTACTATTATTGGTATCACCTCATTATTGTTATTCATGTATTTGAGAAACTTAGAAAAATAAAGCTTATAAGGATTCTATACTGTAGGACTTCTCAAGAGTCTTCAATGTGCATATGAGTTCCCCAGACAGGGCTACATTTCCCAAACTTATTTGACTTCAGAATCTTCCTTCCCATGTTCCCACCCCCACCCAGAATATTTTGAGAGACTTGTATCAAGAGGAATAGATTTTGGGAAACCCTGTCTAGGGTTTAAGAGATCTGGCTTCTATCCTCTCCCTGCGACTAATTAGACAAGTGACTGGGCAAAAAATCACTTACTATCTCTGTGCCCCAATCACTCCTGTAAAAATGAAAAACTCTAACAATCTTATTGAAAGTCCTTTTTGATGTTGAAAATTCAAAAATACTATGATAAGCTCTCTTCTAGGATCATAGGAGCCTAATGGTTCCCATTTGATAGACTATGAAGTGATTCACATTTTTATCATGCAGTCTTCCACAGAACAATTTCTAGCAACACTAGACAAGGTTAGGCAGTCTTGAGAGGTCATGAAAAATTAAAAATAAGAGAGGTCCAGGAGAAAAATCCAAAGTCAGACCAGTTAGGAACTGGTAGAAATACAGGCTCTTAGAGCTCAAAAGACCCTCACATTTAATTTAGTCTCATAGCTCTCTTTTAGAGAAAAAGCCACTGAGGCCCAGAAAGGGGAAGTGACTAGCCTAGGGTCACACAGAAAGTTATTCACATGTTCTGCTACTTCATGAAAAGTGCTGGCAGAATATAATGAGAGACCTTCAATTCTCTATCCAGCACTGTGTTTATGAACATTTAACCACCCACCCCAGTTTAATGCTGGAAAATTGTGGGAGTGCTTCATGTGATAAAGGTTGATATTACTCTTGGTATTCTGGCCTGAGGAAGAATAAAAAGTAAGATTCAGAGCCAGAAAGGGGTTACTCTGTTCCAAGTACACGTCTGTCTGTGTGTGTGTATGTTTGTATGTGTGCATTTGTACACACGCAGAAGTGTATCTATAACTGCCTCTATTTTTCTTCATTGGTTCAATTTCAGCTCATGAAGCTCAATATTGGAGAGAAAGTTCTGTTTGGTTTATTTAGTAACGAACAAAATGCAAGGACATCTTTCCCTAGAACTCCTAAATTTGAAGATTCACAGCTGTTTGGGGCTCCCCCGGCTCTTTGCTTACCCACTAGGCTCCTTATTTGTTCCTCCATTGGCTGTTTCTCTCCAGGTCTTGCTGTTAAAAAAGGAGAGAGAGACAGGGACAGGGAAGGTGGAGGGAAGCTATTCCTTTCTCCTACACCAAGGCCTGATTCAACATTGTGGTTCAACCTCATGACTAGCCTTATAACTTTGCTAAACCTCAGTTTCCATGAGATCCTAATAACACCCATCTAGTGTGGTTACTGTGAGGATTAGATGAATTAATGCACACAAAAGGCTTAGAGCAGTGCCTGGCATATGGCAATTATTCAATAAATGGAGACCGCTAGCTTCCTTCTGCACTTTCACACACTGGTGCTGCAGCGTAAATTAGTCCTGTCTTGTGAAGGGCCATTTTTATGGAGGATTCACAAGTTCTGAAAATGTGGATTACATTTCTAGAAATTTACCTTGATGAAAATAAACAAACCACTTTTTTCAAGATTACAGAGACAGACAGGAGACAGATATATCAAAATGTTAACAAATGTTAATTCTGATGTGTGGAGGAAGGGATTATAACAGGTGATTTTTACAGTTTTAAAGCCTTCTTTGTGCCTTTTTGTACTGTTTGAAGATTTTAGAATGAGTACGTTACTTTTATAACAGAAAACAATAAAGCAGTTTTCCTTGTGAAAAACTGTTCAAAGACTCCTTCCATTCCCCAACTGATCCTATCCTAGTGATTTCCTTTTAACCAGTCACCATGCTTGAGGGCAAATGGAAGAACCCTTTCCATAAGGCTGGCTCCTGTTTATTGCAACAAAATTCATGTAATGATTCTGGTCACCCTTTATTCATTGTGGTCTCTCTTTTAAAACGAAGGTGAAAGCATGGAGAACAAAGAGACACCAAGGGAAAAAAAAACTACTTTGAGCCATATGGCACAGACCAAAGCATTCCAAACAAACAGCCATGCAGATGAACACTCCATCATGAATAGAGACTCTCTCCCAGCATCTATCCTTTTCGTCCCCTCACCAACCTGCTCCCTGGGTAAGTTAATATCCCAGTGTCATCATTAACTCTCCTAGCTTTGGTCAGGTTGTGTCACAACCCTAGTATTATTTAAACATAGGGTTATGGTATTTATTATAGAATTACAGTCTGATAAGGGAGATCACTGCATGCAAGCAGCACCATAAAAATTTTGCAGAATGCCAGCTTCCCCAGCCCGTTGTGTCCTTCAGACTGCAGTGATAAATGGAGCAGTCTGTAGAGAGCTTCTCCTGGTGACATGAGTTACCTCACCAACTAGGGCTCATTACAAAACACAGACCATTGCATTGAGCCGGAACAGAAGGCAATTTTCAATTCATTTATAACTTACACCACTCAGTTGTTTAACCTCAGCTCGTAAGGGGACGGCTTTGCAAACAAAAGTCCCCTTGGACATATTAACTACTGACTAGTAAAGATGAGCTTACAATCAAAGCATTTTAGATACTTTAGTTCTGTTTGTTTGTTTTAAATTGCCATTAGAAATGGTAACTTTCTGACTTTAACTTTACATGGGGGTCTTGAAAATTAGATTACTAGAGTCATATGCCAAAATCATATTGCAAATCACAAGGCATATTTCTCCTTTATATTCACCATTTAGATATTTGCAAACAACAGAAAAATGCAGCTTGAGTGGTTATTTTTTCTCACATTGCATTCCAGAAATCAATAGTCTAGTTATCAATTGGTGTTTCTCCTTTCAAATACTTTTACTACAGGCACATAACAAATTCATATATAAGCTAGAGACTAAAATTGTCCCATTAACAGAGGATAACAACTAGTAAATACATTAATTAGAATCAGACTCAATTAAAAAATAATTTCACGTGCTACAGTGAGAATGGGAAGGGCATCTAAAGAAGATCTGGGAAAAGAGTCAACCTTTATTGAGCCACCTACTATATGCCATGTGAATTTATATACATTGTCTCATTTAATCCCCACAATGGTGTGAAGAAACTATTATTATCCTTATTTTATAGAGGAGGTGACTGAAACCCAGAGGAGTCACCTACCTCGACTAATGGGGCACAATACTAAGTATCAAGGACCAGAAATCAAATTCAGGCTTGTCTAACATTAAAACCCCAGGCTCTTTCCAAGATTGCAAATGATGATGATATTAATAAAAATCACTGATCCATATACACGTCTCTTCCGTTATCTAAGTAGGGCCTGTAAGTTTGGGGGTGGGGGCCAGTCTCACCTGCCTAGGGAAAAATCTCAGACTGAGTGAAAGCTCCTGATAATGTTTACCTCAAAACCAGAATGAGTATATCACAAAACCTCAAATATTCAGAAAGCATTGTCAAATAACTGCTATTTTCCCCAGTTTCTGCTTTTAGAAGAAAGTAACATTTCTTTCTCAGCAGGTAGCATAAGAACACTTTGCAAATAATCAATGTTGAATCAATTGCTTTTTTTGTTGCTCTGTATACTACTAGGTCCAAAAACTCTCAGAGAAATGCTCTAGGTTTATCCACTTCATTTTACCAAAAGGCAGGCCCATCTTACAGAGGTCTGCCCAAGCTATTTATCCAAGGTCTCTCTGAAAAGCAGAAATGGAACTAGGGTCTTTGTCTCCTAAGCACAAGGCTGACTGTATGTCTAGGTGGAGAAGATATGTAACTTTGCCGAATTTTCCTGATTTCATATCTACCAAACAAGCTATGATGCCCAGGCTTTCCTTCTGTGTAAATCACTCCAAACTGCACACTGATGTCTAAAATCCTACATAGACCCTAATTGGTAGAAGACTTTGATCACTCTTTCATCTTTGCATAAAGCCCCTCCTTTTCACCACCTGACACTTTATTCTATATCCACTTGTATATTGGTTTCTTGTCTGTATACACATTATAAGGTAAAATCCAAGGGGGCAGAACTTTGTTTTGTTGACTGCTCTGTTCCCAGTGCCTAAAACAATGCCTGGTACAGAGTGGGTACTCAATAAACTGTTGTTAAGTGAATAGATAAAATGAAAAAAAAAAGCACTGTGACAGAGATATGCAAAGGACATATAAAGGGAGGAAGACGACCTATCTAATCTAGAGATTTAAGGTGTGTGTGTGAAAGAGAGAGTGAGAGAGTCGGGGTGGGGGGAGAGAATGAACAAATCTGAATGAATATTCTCATTCTGTGAGACAATGTAACCCAGGCCGGGTTAAGTACCCCATCTCTGGGATTCTATAGTGCCATCTGTATGTCTCTACTCTTACACTTATTTTTATGACATTTCATTTATCTGTTTGTCTCTCTCCCCTAGCATATTTGATATTTACAAGAAAAGGCACTATGTTTTTGTCTTTACCCCAAAGGTCTAGCATAGTTGAAGTCACAAAATAAAGCTCAATAAATGTGTGTGGCCTAAAATTAATAGGAAGGATTAAAATTTTAAGCTACTATCAGCCCTAGATTCTACGTAGTCTAGCCATATGACCTTAGGTAAGCTGCTTACGCCCTCAGAACCTCAGTTTTCACCTTCCCCACAGTAATTCTATTGAGATTAAGTGAGCTAATATAATATATGCACAATAGCTAGCATAGCATCTGGCATATGATGGGTTTTAACTATACCATGGCATCTACATTAGGCTTTGGAAGCACTTTGGAACAGATATTGATAAGAGAAGGAGAAGAGGACATGAAATCACTAGGGAGCTTAGTGAGGCACCTCTGAGAGTGGACAAAGTCCTGGGAGACCAGTAGGGTTGGTCCCACCTGAGTTACTGGTACCTGAGGAGAGAGACTCTGTGGGTTAGAAATAGGTAAGGGCATATGGTGACTGTCAAAAGGGAAAAGAAAGACAGCTTAGGGTTGCCACTGACCTTGAACCAGGCCATCTTATTGTAGATAAAAGAACTAAGAAAAGTTTTTCATTAAGAACCTGACATGTCAAGTGCAGTATTAATGGACTACTTCTGAAAAGCAGATGTCAAAATAAATGCCCTCTGCTCCTGGCGGGTTTGAAGTGGACAAATTGTAGTGCATTCTGATGAGGAGATAAGCCAGTCAAAACCTCCTATAAAATGCTTGAGAATCCCATGTGACAAATCATAGTAAGCAACATGGAGGCATGCATGACATTTGCTTCTGCAAGCTAAGCAAAGGTCTCTCAGAGATAACATCAAGCTAGTTTCTGAGTAGTTTGCTTTGCCAAAGTTGCTGCTTAGGTTCATCTTTCCTTTTGAAGGAGATAAGAGGTAAGTGCTACAGTAGCTGCAACAAGGTAGGACTGCTGAGCTATAGGAATGGATATCTTGTCAAGTCAATGGCATTCAAAACACTAACAGTGGGGATTTGCTAGAGGAAGAAAAAAGAGTAAGGACTGTGAAACTAAAGGCATGTGCAAGGTCAAACACTGAGGGCAGAAGGAAGAAGAATCTGAATAAGGAGAGAGAAAGACAGGACTCAGAGCCCAACATTGAAAGCCCAACTATTTTAGAGTAATTGAAATAATCCAGTCATCTTCCCACTCTAGAGAAAACACCAACACAGGCTAAATTAGTGCAGGAATGTCATACCTGGCAGTTATAATTATAATGAAACTCATCTGTCTTAGGATTTGTTTTACATTACCCAGTAGCTATTATTTATTTTTTTAAGTCTAAAACACCACTTCAAGAAAAAGAGATAACCCTTGAAGTTCAGAGCACTTCTCTACTTACAGCATAATGCCAGACATAGAAGAGATTCTTAATAAATAGATTGCCTTGTCAATATAAATGTTGATTTTCCATTTTTAGTCTCTTTCCTCTTTCTCTCAATTTCTCCTTCTGCCTCTGCCCTGGGTCCTGCTTAGCCCTCCTGGGGGTCTTCAGGGATAAGAGATTTCTGAGCACAGTTCTAAATTTTTAGAGATGTCCACTGGATAAAGATGTCAAAGAAGACATAAAAGAAGTACTAGATAACTCCAGAATAAGATGAGAAGAGTTAATGCCCCAGCACATGTACTAAAAGGGAAAAGACAGTATCCAGAGGACAGAGGAGAGAAAGAGGGAGAGAATGAGAGGAAGACAAGGAGAGCAAGAGAGAGCAAGAGGGTGAGGGAGAGGATGGAGGCGGAGGGGGGAGGGGAGGGGGGAAGGGAGGGAGGGAGAAATCGAGAAGGGGAGGAGAAAGCAGGGGAGGGGAGGAGAAAGCAGGGGAGGGGAGGAAAGAGGAAGGGAGGAGAGAAGAGGAGAGGAGAGAAGGAAAAATCAGAAAATACAGGAAGGGTGATGTGTGGATAATCCATAGTTAGCTAGAGTCTACTTTCTCCTCAGAGGCTTCCACTATCATTAAGCACTTTTTTTTTTCCAGCACGTGGGATCTTAGTTCCCCGACCAGGGATCGAACCCACGTCCCCTGCAGTGGAAGTGCAGCGACTTAGCCACTGGACCACAGGGAAGTCCCTCATTAACCACATTTTAAACTTGTTTTACAATCTTTATATTCATTTTATCATCACCACAACTCTACAAGGCAGGCATTACTATTATCCCCTTTGTACAAACGAGTAGACTAGCAACAGTCTCTGTCCTCATACCTTGTTACTTCACATTCATACTGCCTTAGAAGAGAAGCAGCAATGAGAACAATGAATTGGTGTTACTATCTGACATTACCTACCTCAGAATGCAAGCTACAGAAGAAAACACTGCTCTCTACCTTCTTAATTTCAAATATGTCTCTCTAGAGATAAAACCATTCAATAAATTCTGAACAACCCCATGGTAATATAGCCCACTACTGCGTGAATCCAAGAGTGCCACAACTGAAAACACATCCTTTGAAATATAATCAATATAAGATTATGCAGTAAAGTTATGCTAGGAAGTACTTTTGTATCTCATCACCCAATTTCAGCATGAAATTCCATTGTAAATAAAATCTACTTTCCAGTAACTACAACAGAGATTATATGAGGCAATGTTCCTAGGAATCACTGTCAGTTAGAGGAAGGAGCAAATCAGTAAGTAGAATAGTGTTAGAACTTAGGTATTATGGTAATATTACAGTATCAACCAGAGTTTGACCCTTACAGGGTTAACCAGTTAAAATCTTTTCTCAAAACTGGCCAGATATAGTTGGAATGTTTCTCAATACAATTGTCTACACTTGCCAAGAAATGTTCCTATTAAATGCAAGGGGATAAAATTTGCTGGTTGTAGCATATTTTCCTCAGAGCAGATTAAGAGCTGTTCAATAGAAGTATAATAGAATGTGTAAATCTAGCATGACTTGGGAGCAATGTATCTGACACTGAAGATACAGAGCTGTCATAGTGGAGATAACCTGTACATTGAGCAGTAGAAATTCTGGTACAGATAATGCATCTTCTGACAATAAAAACAGATTTAAGCCAGAATAAAATACCAAACAGCTCATAAAAACAGCCACCAGCAGGCCACAGTTTCAGCATAAGTGAAAAGTTCAATAGGGATCATTGCCAATTAAACAGGCAGCCTTGACATTTAAGCTATAATGTGATAACTAAAAATTAATCCTAATATGGATGGAGAAGCATGTAAGCAGAATACCTTCTGGTCCCTTTGGGCAAAGAAAGAAGTCAGTTGACTTTGGTTTATAGATATAAACCTGGACAATTAGGTTGGCTTCTCCATCTAATGACTGGTCACTTTCAGCAATCTATTTCCAGAGAAACAACTTCTCACTGAATTTGAAGAAGATATAGAAAGTTCTGGAAAACAAGAGGGGTACCTGCCAAATCTATTAACTCCACATTTCTCCTCATATCAGATTCTATAACTCATCTACCTGCCCACCCATTCACATTAACACTCAAATGAGAATTCACACAGCGAAACATTTTCTACTACTTCTATGTTAATTTTCTGTTTTCCTATATAATCCACACTTCCTGAATGGCTTTTTAAAATTCTCTTAAAGAAGTATTTGCACTTGCACCAAGCTGTGGAGGAAATTTTCATTCCCAGAGTGAAATTTTCCTCAAGGAAGCCCAGAAGAGCTCCTCCTCCTCCTAGAAATCTCTTTATCACATACTCTTCTGTGAGATGAATTGTCATCTGTGAATCCATAACCTCAGTGGCTACTATGGGAAGGCGTCCATATACCATTCACATGTGGGACTCAAACAGGGCTGCTATAAATCCATGGAACCTATTCCTGATCCTTTACCTTAGCAACTGCTAGCCTGTACACTTACACACATTGAGTACAGAAATGAGTACATCGAGAATGATCTTATCAAAAGCATTACCAATATTCCAGGAGCCAAAGTTCTCCTTTCCAACTGAGCAAGATGCTCAGCAAAAAGAAAAAAAATGTGGAGCTAATACATGTTTATAAGAATAAGAGTCTAAAGAAAGAGATTAAATTGATGATTCAGGTTGTCCACATTATAATAGAGAAACAACTGAAAAATTACTAAAGACAGAGCAAAACTTTGGCTACTATATAAATACTAAAATAATCAATATCCCCTAACCTGAACCTCTCAAGAAGGGTTATAAAAACCAGTGACTATTAGCATGAATATGCAAGTCAACACAGTGCTATATAAAGCTCCCCATCCTTGAACTTTATACCTACAATATTCAGGATATCTGACTTTAGGCTGTTCTCTCCGCTACAGAAGATAATCTCCTATTGGCACCATCTACCTGACTTGGAAGGCGATGATGAATAACACCAGTCATTATAGTGCTGTGGCAGACTCCTGGTTGCCCCTTGAAATTTTTTCTTTCCTTCTTCATTTTAGTAATATAACCCCTCTCCAGTTCTGGACAGACAGATGCCTACCTAGTTACGGACGTATTTCCCAGTGTCCCTTACAACTAGGTACTGCTGTGTGAGTAGCTAAAAGGATATAAGCAAAAGTCATGTATGCATCTTCTGGTTCACATCCTTAGATATGACAATACTTGACCTATACACCCTCTCCTCCTTCCCACGGGCTGGAATTCAGATGCAACAGTGATCCAGGTGTGACTACACAGATGGGGGGCATTCCTAGCTCACGATGGAGTCATAAGATGGGAGGAATCTGGGTCTCTAAGTTATCCCATAGAGCAGAGGTGCCTTATCTCCAAAAACTCAAAGAGAAAGATATTTCTATATCATTTAAACCACTGTATTTTTGGGTCTCTTTGTTATAATACTTTAGCTTATATCCTAAGTAATATCAGTGAATCATTAAAAAAAAACTGCTCTAGAGTCAGGCTGATTCTGAATCTCAGCTTCCATATTACTAGCTGTAGACCTTTAGGAGAGTCTCTTAAACACTCTGAGCCTCAATTCCTTCATCTGTAAAATGGTGCTAATAATGTGCTGAGGGTATTGTAAAGATAATGAATGAAAAGCATTTAACACAATGTCTGTTTCACTTTAATTGTTCAATAAATGTTACCTATAGCTATATAAACAGTGGTTCAATAAAATGGAAAATGAAAGAAATGCTGTCAATTAAATTAACAAATGGGAGTCTATCTAGCTAACAAAAAAATTCTAAGACAGCTTTGCTTTAAAATTTCCTATCATTTTGTGCCAACATTGGGAAACATCTTGAGAGACTACATTTCACTGGGACGTGTTGCAAATGATGTGTAAGTCCTGTACCGTAGAAATTTGTTGGGAAAAGAGCCTCCAAATGCATAGGTGATTCTGTTCAAGCCAAACAGAATTCCATAGAATGTTCAGATGAGAATAAGTCAGTGAAGAACTGACCTGTTTAGGTGGCCAATCATTAGCTCAGGTAAATGGCTTTCAAAACACCTGGGAGATAAAAATTTACCAGAGGAGCAACCCAAGAGAAGTCTGCTTCTCCAAAGGTCAAGCCTTGGCAGAATGCAAACCTCACAACCAATAGACAAATAAACAGTAACATGTTGTTCAGCTAGGACTGGGATGGCTGCATTACGTTTTTTTTTTTTTTTTTCTTTTTGCCAATTTCCAAAGCCAGAAATCTAGGGTGCTCCCTAGAAGCAAAGAAAGGGAAAGAATACCAAGACTTAGGGTTCCCTTTTCTCCATATCTTTACTAACACTTGTTTTTTGTTGTCTTTTTGAAAATAGTCATTCTGACCAGTATGAGGTGATACCTCACTGTGGTTGTGATTTGCATTTCCCTGATGACTAGTGATGTTGAGCATATTTTCACGTATTTATTAGCCATGTATATGTCTTCCTTGGAAAAACGTATATTCGGGTCCTCTACACATTAATCAGATTGTTTTATTTATACTGAGTTGTGTGAGTTTTTAATATATTTTGGATATTAACCCTTTACCAAATGTATCATTTGCAAATATCTTCTCCCATTCAGTAGGTTGCTTTTTTTGTTAATGGTTTCCTTTTCTGTGCAAAAGCTT
Organism: Tursiops truncatus; assembly: GCF_011762595.2. Lineage (NCBI taxonomy): Eukaryota > Metazoa > Chordata > Mammalia > Artiodactyla > Delphinidae > Tursiops > Tursiops truncatus. The sequence continues at coordinate 40,596,066 of NC_047055.1, forward strand.
TTTAGTTTGATGTAGTCCCATTTGTTTATTTTTGTTTTTGTTGCCCTTGCCTGAGGAGGCAGATCCAAAATTACTGCTAAGGCCAATGTCAATAAGTGTATTGCCTATGATTTCTTCTAGGAGTTTTATGGTTTCAGGTCTTACCCTCATGTGCTGTTGGTGGGAATGTAAACTGGTGCAGCCACTATGGAAAACAGTATGGAGATTCCCCCAAAACTTAAAAATAGAACTACCATACAATCCAGCAATTCCGCTTCTGGATAGTTATCTGAAGAAAACAAAAACACTAACTTGAAAAGATATATGTACCCCTATGTTTATTGCAGCATTACTTACAGTAGCTGAGATATGGAAACAACCTAAGTGTCTATCAATAGATGACTGGATAAAAATGTGACAGGTACACATACACACACAACTCAGTTTGACAGAAGAATTAAATAAAATTGTATTTGTAATTGAAAAAAATACATATATAATTGAATTATTACTCAGACATAAAAGAGAATTAAATCTTGCCATTTGTGAAAACATGGATAAACCTAGAGGGTATTATGCTATGTAAAATAAGTCAGACAAAGACAAAAACCATATGATTTCACTAATACTTGGAATCCAAAAAATAAAGCAAAGCAGAAACAGACTCACAGATACAAAGAACAACTGGTGGTCGCTGGGGGTGGGGGAATTGTGTGACGTAAGTGAAGGGGATTAAGAGGTACAAACTTCTAGTTATAAAATGAATAAGTTACGGGATGTATCGTACAGCATAGGAAATATAGTCAATAATACTGGAATAACTTTGTATGGTGACAGACGGTTACTAGGCTTACAATGTTGATTAATTCCTGATGTATATAAATGTTGAATCACTGTGTTGTACACCTGAAACTAATATATTACTGTATGTCAATTATACTTCAGTTAAAAATAAAGAATATCAATTATTAGAAATGAAATCATATTAAGAGAAACACTGCAATAAAGATACGAAAACATGGCCCTGTGAGACTTGTTGGACCACAGCAGCCCACAGAGGTTAAACAATATTATAACATCACCAAACCTGAAATAGGCATCCTCTTCCTAGTCATTCTGGGAAGTGGCTTACTAAGTTCCTACATATTGGGCCTTGTTTTGGTCACAGAGTTATATCAAGGTGACAATCTCTAGCTTGAGCTGTGTCCTGGAATCGAATAGGCATGAGCATTATCACTGGAGTTCTCAACCTGGCAGTGACTTGTCAAAACTAGAGAAGCAGGCTTCCCTGGTGGCGCAGTGGTTGAGAGTCCACCTGCCGATGCAGGGGACATGGGTTTGTGCCCCAGTCAGGGAAGATCCCACATGCCGCGGAGCGGCTGGGCCCATGAGACATGGCCGCTGAGCCTGCGCATCTGGAGCCTATGCTCTGCAACGGTAGAGGCCGCAACAGTGAGATGCCCGCATATCGCAAAAACAAAAACAACAACAAAAAAAAACTACAGAAGGGACAGTCAGAGGAAGATGGCGGAAGAGTAAGATGTGGAGATCACCTTCCTCCCCACAGATACAACAGAAATACATCTACACGTGGAACAACTCCTACAGAACACCTACTGAACGCTGGCAGAAGACCTCAGACCTCCCAAAAGGCAAGAAACTCCCCACGTACCTGGGTAAGGCAAAAGAAAAAACAGAGACAAAAGAATAGGGACGGGACCTGCGCCAGTGGGAGGGAGCTGTGAAGGAGGAAAGGTTTCCACACACTAGAAGCCCCTTCGCGGGCAGAGGGGGAAAGCTTTGGAGCCGTGGAGGAGAGGACAGCAACAGGGGTGCGGAGGGGAAAGCAGAGAGATTCCCGCACAGAGGATTGGGACCGACCTACACTCACCAGCCCGAGAGGCTTGTCTGCTCACCCGCTGGGGCGGGCGGGGCTGGGAGCTGAGGCTCCAGCTTCAGTCCGAACGCTAGGAGAGGACTGAACCAGGAAGAAATAGAAAATATGAACAGACCAATCACAAGCATTGAAATTGAAACTGTGATTAAAAATCTTGCAACAAACAAAAGCCTAGGACGAGATGGCTTCACAGGCGAATTCTGTCAAACATTTAGAGAAGAGCTAACATCTATCCTTCTCAAACTCTTCCAAATTATAGCAGAGGGAGGAACACTCCCAAATTCATTCTATGAGGCCACCATCACCCTGATACCAAAATCAGACAAAGATGTCACAAAGAAAGAAAACTACAGGCCAATATCATTGATGAACATAGATGCAAAAATCCTCAACAAAATACTAGCAAACAGAATCCATCGGCACATTAAGAGGATCATACACCATGATCAAGTGGGGTGTATTCCAGGAATGCAAGGATTCTTCAATATACACAAATCAATCAATGTGATACAGCATATTAACAAATTGAAGGAGAAAAACCATATGATCATCTCAATAGATGCAGAGAAAGCTTTCGACAAAATTCAACACCCATTTATGATAAAAACCCTCCAGAAAGTAGGCGTAGAGGGAACTTTCCTCAACATAATAAAGGCCATATATGACAAACCCACAGCCAACATTGTCCTCAATGGTGAAAAACTGAAACCATTTCCCCCAAGATCAGGAACAAGACAAGGTTGCCCACTCTCACCACTCTTATTCAACATAGTTTTGGAAGTTTTAGCCACAACAATCAGAGAAGAAAAGGAAATAAAAGGAATCCAAACTGGAAAAGAAGAAGTAAAGCTGTCACTGTTTGCAGATGACATGATACTATACATAGAGAATCCTAAAGATGCTACCAGAAAACTACTAGAGCAAATAAATTAATTTGGTAAAGTAGCAGGATACAAAATTAATGCACAGAAATCTCTGGCATTCCTATACACTAATGATGAAAAATCTGAAAGTGAAATCAAGAAAACACTCCCATTTACCATTGCAAAAAAAAGAATAAAATATCTAGGAATAAATCTACCTAAGGAGACAAAAGACCTGTATGCAGAAAATTATAAGACACTGATGAAAGACATTAAAGATGATACAAACAGATGGAGAGATATACCATGTTCTTGGATTGGAAGAATCAACATTGTGAAAATGACTCTACTACCCAAAGCAATCTACAGATTCAATGCAATCCCTATCAAACTACCACTGCCATTTTTTACAGAACTAGAACAAAAAATTTCCCATTTGTATGGAAACACAAAAGACCCCGAATAGCCAAAGCAATCTTGAGAACGAAAAACGGAGCTGGAGGAATCAGGCTCGCTGACTTCAAACTATACTACAAAGCTATAGTAATCAAGACAGTATGGTACTGGCACAAAAACAGAAATATAGATCAATGGAACAGGATAGAAAGACCAGAGATAAACCCATGCACATATGGTCACATTATCTTTGATAAAGGAGGCAGGAATGTACCATGAACAAAGGACAGCCTCTTCAGTAAGTGGTGCTGGGAAAACTGGACAGCTACATGTAAAAGTATGAGATTAGATCACTCCCTAACACCATACACAAAGATAAACTCAAAATGGATTAAAGACCTAAATGTAAGGAGAGAAACTGTCAAACTCTTTGAGGAAAACATAGGCAGACCACTCTACGACATAAATCACAGCAAGATCCTTTTTGACCCACCTCTTAGAGAAATGGAAATAAAAACAAAAATAAACAAATGGGACCTAATGAAACTTCAAAGCTTTTGCACAGCAAACGAAACCATAAACAAGGCCAAAAGACAACCCTCAGAATGGGAGAAAATATTTGCAAATGAAGCAACCGACAAAGGATTAACCTCCAAAATTTACAAGCAGCTCATGCAGCTCAATAACAAAAAAACAAACAACCCAACCCCAAAATGGGCAGAAGACTTAATAGACATTTCTCCAAAGAAGATATACAGATTGCCAACAAACACATGAAAGAATGCTCAACATCATTAATCATTAGAGAAATGCAAATCAAAACTACAATGAGATATCATCTCACACCGGTCAGAATGGCCATCATCAAAAAATCTAGAAACAATAAATGCTGGAGAGGGTGTGGAGAAAAGGGAACACTCTTGCACTGCTGGTGGGAATGTGAATTGGTACAGCAACTATGGAGAACAGTATGGAGGTTCTTTAAAAAACTACAAATAGAACTACCATATGACCCAGCAATCCCACTACTGGGCATATACCCTGAGAAAACCATAATTCAAAAAGAGTCATGTAGCAAAATGTTCATTGCAGCTCTATTTACAATAGCCAGGAGATGGAAGCAACCTAAGTGTCCATCATCGGATGAATGGATAAAGAAGATGTGGCACATATATACAATGAAATATTACTCAGCCATAAAAAGAAACAAAATTGAGTTATTTGTAGTGAGGTGGATGGACCTAGAGTCTGTCATACAGAGTGAAGTAAGTCAGAAAGAGAAAGACAAATACCGTATGCTAACACATATATATGGAATCTAAGAAAAAAAGTTGTCATGAAGAACCTAGGGGTAAGACGGGAATAAAGACACAGACCTACTAGAGAATGGACTTGAGGATATGGGGAGGGGCAAGGGTAAGCTGTGACAAAGTGAGAGAGTGGCATGGACATATGTACACTACCAAACGTAAAATAGATAGCTAGTGGGAAGCAGCCGCATAGCACAGAGAGATCAGCTCGGTGCTTTGTGACTGCCTGGATGGGTGGGATAGGGAGGGAGACGCAAGAGGGAGGTGATACGGGAACATATGTATATGTATAACTGATTCACCTTGTTATAAAGCAGAAATTACACACCATTGTAAAGCAATTATACTCCAATAAAGATGTAAAAAAAAAACTACAGAAGCTGTCATTGGCAACTGTCCAAACGATTGGATAAACATAAAATAGGTTAGGTGTCTCGAGAAATAACAGAAAGCCGTCCTGTGATGTGCTAGGAATGCATGAGCAAATACTGTTTTTCATGACATTTGTTTGATGTTCTTTTTTTGTTTGTTTTTGATTTCCACCTATGTGATCCTACCTGACTTTGTTACCTGGCCTGTGAACTACTCTTTACAACTATCTTAACCTATATTCATTAGGGGAAGAAAAACACCTTTATTCTTATTTTGAATTGAAAAATCATTTTTAAATCATTTTCATTTAGTCTTTGTTCATATTGAAGAAGATATAGGAGCCACTAAGACATTAGGTACCAAATATTTTCTTTCAAGTGTCCCTTTAAGTGCTATCTAACTCTTCTCCCTCTCTACCAATTCTAGTTTTCTTTCTGGCACCATATGTCCCCATACTCTCTTTTTCTCTCTCATGTCACAGAACACTTTTTTTTTGCCTTCACATTATCAACCAATTTGCTTTACCTTCTGCCCACTATTAATCAAAACAAAAACAAAAAGCTGTTGGGTTAGTACTAGGAAAAGTTGTGGGGTCAGAAAATTTCACCTGATCCCTAAGTTTTCCTGTATAATCTTGGGCAACTCACACAACTTCCCTATGTCTATTTCCTTCCTTTGTAAAATGAGGCTGGTAATAATAGTACCTACATCATTGGGTTCTCAAGAAGATTAAATGAGATATTATAGGTACAGCACCAGGCGTTGTGTTTGGTTTCATTACTCTAAACATTCTGGTCTTCCTAAACATTATGAGCAAGCAGTGTGCTCTGGACACTATGTGAACACCCAATCTCATCATTGATGGAACCCTATCACTTTCCATTTTATGTGTCTCTTTCTTATCCATTCCTTCCTTTCTTTCCTGTGTCTTAGCCCTGCTAGACCCAATTATATCTGATAGGGACCCTCAGTGGTGAAGAGGCTGACGGTGCCCTGAAGATGGTGTAAACATCAGTCTGATCAGTGTGGAGATGTTGCTCTCACTGTGTCCAAGCACTTGTGTTCAGAACCAATAAATGGTTCCCAGGAGGGAAGCTGAAAGTTCCTTGATAATTCTCTTCCTGATCTTCAAATTCTGTCAAAAAACACATTTCTATCCTTTGGAAGGAGGCCTACTGTCAAGTTGGAATTATGAGCTGCAGGTCTAAGCCCAGTTCTCTCAAGTAGTACTTTAATATGTCAGTGGGGTGGTTTCATCTTTTAAAATGGGAGGAGAAGAAATCAATGGAAACTAGAAGAGTAAGCAGTCTGAAAAAAGGTATAGAAGAAGAATGGACATAGTGTGGGTTGGAATGGTGAAGGGTTATAATGATCACCTCTAGGGACACTCACTGACATCCATCTGTTCCCTGGGCTGCCTGCCCCTGCTTCACAGGGACAAATTCCTTTTTCTAGAGAAGACATCTGGGCAATTTGAAACTTGGTCTAAAGGAATCTGGTCCTGGGACTTCCCTGGTGGTCCAGTGGTTAAGACTCCATGCTCCCAATGCAGGGGGCCTGGGTTTGACCCTTGGTTAGGGAACTAGATCCTGCATGCCGCAAACAAAAGACCCCGCATGCCTCAACCAAAAGATCCCGCATGCCGCAACTAAGAGCCTGCACGCATCAACGAAGATCCCGCATGCTGCAACTAATGCCCGGTACAGCCAAATAAATAAACAAACATTAAAAAAAAAAAAGGCATCTGGTCCCTTCTGTTCATGGAGATGGGAATAACTTTTAGGAAAGGTAACAACAGGCTACCTGTTCAGTGACTAAAACCAATTTTAAATGGCTAGTAAAGGTGTTATATTTTCTAAAGGAAAAAAAAATTAAATCCATGAAAAATCTTCCAGATACTTTGTATGGATCAGAGGTCTGTTGGACAGAAGCCACTATAATTTCATTCATTCACTTATTCTTCATTTTTGTCTCTTTTCATTGCACAGCAATTCTTTTCTGCATCAAAGGTCTCTAAGCCATTCTAAGTTGAGTGTGGGGGTGAACAAGTAGGAGGCACTAACAATAAGGTGATAGGCTTGAAAATGTGGTTAAAAAACTAAAATGCCTGATTAGTTGAGTACTTATGTCAAAATACTTTGCAAGTCTCTTTAAATTTGGCATCTTCAACAACCTACAGAATGAGAGAAACTATTTAGAAATCATATATCTGATAAGGGGTTAATATCCAGATTAAATTTAAAACTCCTGCAAGTCAACAGCAACAAACACTCTGATTATAAAATGGACAAAATATTTGAATAGATGTTTCTCCAAAGACGTACAAATGGCCAACAAGCACATGAAAAGATGCTTAACATCACTAATTAGGGAAATGCAAATCAAATATTACCTCACACCCATTAGAGTGGCTACTATTAAAAAAAACAGAAAATAGAAATTGTTGGCAAGGATGTGGAGAAAAGGGATCCCTTGTTCACAGCTGCTGGGAATGTAACGCAGGGCAGCTGCTGTGGAAAACAGTACAGAGGTTCCTCAAAAATTAAAAATAGAATTACCACATGATCCGGCAATTTCACTTCTTGGTATACACCCAAAAGAACTGAAAGCAGGGACTCAAAGAGATATTTGTTTACATATGTTCGTAGCAGCATTATTCACAACAGCCAAGGAGTAGAAGCAATTCAAATGTCCACTGACAGAAGAATGGGTAAGCAAAACGTGGAATACACATACAATGGGATATTATTCCACTATAAAAAGAAAGTTCTGATGCATTCTACAACATGGATGAATCTTGAAGACATTATGCTAAGTGAAAGAAGCCAGAAAGACAAACACTGTATGATTCCACTTACATGAGGTACCTAGAGTAGTCAAATTCATAAGAGACAGAAAGTAGAATGGTGGGGGAAGGAGGATGGGGTGTTAAGTGTTCAACGAGTACTGGAGTTTCGGTTTTGCAAGATGAAAAGAGTTCTGGAGACAGATGGTTGTGATGGTTGTACAACAATGATAATGTACTTAACACCACTGAACTATACACTTAAAAATGGTTAAGATGGTAAGTTTTATGTTATGTATACTTTACCACAATTTTTAAAATATCAAGGTTATCAAAAATAAGGAAAGTTTCAGAAGCCAGTACAGCAAGAGGAGCTTAACTAGACACACAACTAACTGTAATATGATATACTGGATGGTCTTTAGGAACAGAAAAAGGGCATTAGATAAAAACTAAGAAAATCTGAATAACATACAGAATTTATTTAATGTCAATGCATACATAAATATTGATTCATCAAATATACCATACCAATGTAAGATGTTAATAATAATGGAAATTGGGTGTGAGGTATATGTGAACTGTCTATACTATCTTAATTGTTCTGAAAACCTAAAACGATTATAAAATACACAGTTTACTTTTATAAAATAGCATTTTCTCTGGTTTTCACAAAGTGACCCATTTAAAACAAACCCCAATTGCAGCTCTATAGCTGACATTTGAATTGTTACTCATCCTGCTCACTTGGTATCACCGTCTGAGGAGTTTTAATGTGCTTCACTGATCACTTCTTTAATCTAATTAATCCCAAGTTCACCCACGTGCGGATAGGGCAAGCAGCATTACAGAATCATCCTCTTTTTTAGACAAGGAGACTGAGGCCCAGAAAGCTTATCTGCTGGCCCAAGGTCAGTCAATTAACTTGATGTCAAAGCCAAGAGAGTAGCCCCATTGTCCCCATTTCCCAGTATAGCATTCAAAGGCATTGTTCCCTAATCAGCCTTTCAGGATGTACAATTGGAAGATTTCAAGAATGTGACCAAAGCTTAGCTCTGTCTCTCAGTAGCACAGATTCACTACTACAAGAAGTCCTCCAACTCTGTGCCCTGAAGATTCACTTTCCCCCAACAGTCTCCTTTCTTCCCCAATTATTGTATGCCTCTGCATCATAATTGCTCAGCAAAGATACATCCACTGAATGAATAAAGGAATACATGTAAGAATGAATGAGTGAATGAATGAGTTGTCAAAGGCAAGGGGCATCAGTGGACTCTAGTGAGAATAACTCCTGCTCCAAGTCAACGTGGTGGCCAGACAAACAGTGGCACATCTTCCCTCTCAGCATCCCAACCCTTCCCCAGATACCCTTTATTGTAATCAACCAAACTATTTTCTAATACCTCTCTCATCCTCTCTCCCCTTCTCCCTCTCTCCTTCCCTCCCTCCCTCCCTGTGTTCATAAACTCTTTCACTTATGCCGCTTCTTTGAACTAATTATGTGGGGTGATTACAATAGCATGTTATGTCTTTTGCTATTACACATACAGAGATTCCCTTCTATGGCCTTCAAAATACTAGTGCCTCCTCATATGTAGATACTTTTTTCATTGGAAATTAAATTATTTGCCTCATTTATAAGTTATAATTGTAGGGATGGTCCCTCTCCATTTTTCATTTGATATTAGTGTTAAATACTTGACTTTTGTTTCCTTGATATTCATCTCCAATCTATAAAAGCCAACACTTAAAAGCAGCAAATGCAGTACACATTTTAACAACTCTTCCTTAAATAAATCCTCCAGTAATGCAAATAATCACCCCATTTTTAAATTAAATTTGGGTTTTTTAAATGGGAGATTTTCCAAAATGTAGGCACACCTATATAGCCTGTGAGCCATAACAAGCTACATTTCCCTACTACTACTGTTATGTTCCCTTTGATTTAAACATTTAAAAATTCCCAAACACAGCTCTCCTGTGTATTTTAACTGCCACATATCATTTGATCATCTACAGCTATAAGCTGTTTTTCTATTTTAAAGCACTATCGACCCTGATTGTAGGCAGTTTATACCAAAGCACATGAGAATCTGGGTAGTCTTTATACTCAGCTTTTGGAAAGTAGCTTTAAGATGGTAAGGTAGCTCGAAAATATAATTTGAATATTGTCACAATTGAGCGCAAACCTTTACGCTTAATTTAAAATGAATGCTCAGGCAGAGCTCTTCTTCCTCTAGGGCACCTAGAAGACTGCTGACACTCACTGCACATTAAAAGCCATTTAACTAGTAATGCAGTGATGGAGTAGGAAGACTGGCAGTTAGGGGTAGGATGTGCATAAGATTCCTAGCATGGCTGGATTAAAAAAAAAGAAAAGAAAAGAAAAACCTGATATTTCCCCATGAGGAGGAATGGCATTCTTTAGTTCCTTAAAAATATAATAGAGCATGATAAGGGAGAGGGATGAGACATCATATTTTATCAGAAGAGAAAGAGTTGACTACTATATTCTGCACCTGAAAGCTTTAAAGATACTCACCCATTCCCTATCCAAATTACATACTTTTATTTGCTTTCCATTCTGCACAACACCTTTACCCATGACTTGCAAATGAGGTAACTATCCAGTCACATATCAATGAGTTAAGTAAATTTTTCTCAATCAAATTTGTAAATTTTCCTTCCTTAATCCCACCCTTCTGTCTCCTATCAAAGTGGCCATTACAGCTTTTACCCTCGTTTAAGGCAGGGATCACATCTATGGTATATTCTCTGTGCTGCAATGGCACCCTGCTGGAGGCACAAATACACATTCAGGTAATGCGGTTTGGATTCTAAGGAGGAGTTAAATTCCACTCTATCATTCTGACCCAGATCTGGGTGCTGGCATCATTTCTAAATAGGAGTATCAGCCCTTTAATTACTGTCTCAGGAACCCAAGAATCCAAATTAGTCATGCACAAAACTTTCTTCCAATATAAATCCCTAACACCAGGGCCAGTAGCTACATAAGGCACTCAAAGCTCGGGTATTCCTAAAGGGCATGCTTTATGTTATTTCCTTTGCAGCAGCCTTCTCCACTTGGCTGCCTAGTATTCACATTACAGAGCAGAGTTCAAGTTTCTTATCTTAGTTAGATGTCTCTTGAACATCCTTCTATTACCCTATTCCTTGTGTGGGAGTCATTGGCTTGTGGCTTATGTACCAATATCCCCACTACTTCGTAAACTCCAGAGTTGAATTATCTTTCAACACTGAATGCCCAGTGCCTAGCACAGTGCCTTGCATCGTTCATCACTGAATAACTGTGAAATAAATTACCACATAAAGATAAAAAAAAAGTCTCATTTTAACCTATTCTGCTAATCTAGGCCAGAGTGCTTAAACATGTTTCTCTTTCTCTCCCCCAGCTCTCCCCCTCCCCCCCACAATTCATGTTGAAAGATTTGGCACTGTGAGTGGCTGTATAAAGTAAAGCCTGTGACGTGGATTGGATGCGAATGGTCAACTAGATGCTTTTAGGTGCAAGTGATAGAAAACAGAACTCTTAAATGACTTATATTTTAAAAAAAGAATTTATTGGATCAAATAATGAAAAATTCCAGGTGAACAAGTCTGTATTGATGGCTCAAGCAAGTATCCAAGATCCCATGCCTCATTCCTTGACTTTATCCTCTGCCTCTCATCCATTCCAGATTTGTCTGTCATGGTCATAAGATGGCTATAGCAACTCCAGAACTTACATTCATACAACTATAAGTCCACTGACAAGAACATGAACCTCTTTCCCAGAAGTGTGCATGAAAGTCTCACTGAATCTCTTTTGCTCTATTGAGGTCATATGCCCACTCTTGAACTAATAATTGATGCTTAGGGGAATGCAAGGCTCTAACTGGCTTAGGCCTAGATCATGTGCCTACTGTAAGCACATGGCTGAGAGTGTGAAGAAGTGATCAAAGAGTAAATAAAAGTGTGGTTTCAAAAAGAAAAGTGAGAGGGACGAGGGGAAGATGGAGGAAGAGTAAGACGCGGAGATCACCTTCCTCCCCACAGATACACCAGAAATACATCTACACATGGAACAACTCCTACAGAACACCTACTGAACGCTGGCAGAAGATCTCAGACCTCCCAAAAGGCAAGAAACTCCCCACGTACCTGGGTAGGGCGAAAGAAAAAACAGAGACAAAGGAATAGGGACGGGACCTGCGCCAGTGGGAGGGAGCTGTGAAGGAGGAAAGGTTTCCACACACTAGGAAGCCCCTTCGCGGGCGGAGACTGTGGGTGGAGGAGGGGGGGAGCTTCAGAGCCGTGGAGGAGAGCACAGCAACAAGGGTGCGGAGGGCAAAGCGGAGAGATTCCCGCACAGAGGATCGGTGCCGACCACCACTCACCAGCCCGAGAGACTTGTCTGCTCACCCACCTGGGCGGGGGTGGGGGGGCTGGGGCTGGGAGCTGAGGCTTGGGCTTTGGTCGGAGCGCAAGGAGAGGACTGGCGTGAACACAGCCTGAAGGGGTTAGTGCACCACGGCTAGCCGGGAGGGAGTCGGGAAAAGGTCTGGAGCTTCCGAAGAGGCAAGAGACTTTTTCTTACCTCTTTGTTTCCTGGTGCGCGAGGAAAGGGGATTAAGAGCACTGCTTAAAGGAGCTCCAGAGATGGGCGCGAGCCGCGGCTAAAAGCGCGGACCACAGAGACGTGCATGAGACGCTAAGGCTGCTGCTGCTGCCACCAAGAAGTCTGTGTGCGAGCACAGGTCACTATCCACACCTCCCCGCCGGGGAGACTGTGCAGCCCGCCACTGCCAGGTTCCCAGGATCCAGGGACAACTTCCCCAGGAGAACGCATGGCGAGCCTCAGGCTGGTGCAACGTCACGCCAGCCTCTGCCACCACAGGCTCACCCCCACTCTGTGCCCCTGCTACAGCCACCCCGGCCTGAGTGGGCCAGAGCCACCGAATCAGTGGCTCCTTTAACCCCGTCCTGTCTGAGTGAAAAACAGACGCCCTCCGGCGAGCTACATGCAGAGGCGGGGCCAAATCCAAAGCTGAGCCGCTGGGAGCTGTGAGAACAAAGACGAGAAAGGGAAATCTCTCCTAGCAGCCTCAGAAGCAGCAGATTAAAGCTCCACAATCAACTTGATGTACCCTGCATCTGTGGAATACATGAATAGACAACGAATCATCCCAAATTGAGGAGGTGGACTTCGAGAGCAATATTTATGATTTTTTCCCCTTTTCCTCTTTATGTGAGTGTGTATGTGTATGCTTCTGTGTGAGATTTTGTCTGTATAGCTTTGCTTCCACCATTTGTCCTAGGGTTCTATCTGTCCGTTTTTTTTTTAATATTTTTCTTAATAATTATTTTTTTATTTTAATAACTTTATTTTATTTTACTTTATCTTCTTTCTTTCTTTCTTTCTTTCCTTCCTCCCTCCTTTAGACAATGAATCATCCCAAACGGAGGAGGTGGACTTTGAGAGCAAGATTTAAAAATTTTTCCCCTTTTCCTCTTTTTGTGAGGTGTGTATGTGTATGGTTCTGCATGAGATTTTGTCTGTATAGCTTTGATTCCACCATTTGTCCTAAGGTTCTATGCGTCCGTTTTTTCTTTCTTAATAATTATTTTTTAATTTAATACCTTTATTATATTTTACTTTATTTTACTTTATCTTCTTTCTTTTTTGCTTTTCTTCTTCCCTCCCTCCCTCCATCCTTCCTCCCACCGTCCCTCCCTCCCTCCCTCCCTCCCTCCTTTCTTTCTTTCTTTCCTTCTTTTCTCCTTCCTTCCTTCCTTCCTTCCTTTTTCTTTCTTTCTTCCTACTTCTACTAATTCTTTCTCTCTACTTTTTCTCCCTTTTATTCTGAGCCGTGTGGATGAAAGGCTCTTGGTGCTGCAGCCAGGAGTCACTGCTGTGCCTCTGAGGTGGGAGAGCCAACTTCAGGACACTGATCCACAACAGACCTCCCGGCTCCACATAACATCAAACGGCGAAAATCTCCCAGAGATCTCCATCTCAACGCCAGCACCCAGCTTCACTCAACGACAAGCAAGCTACACTGCTGGACACCCTATGCCAAACAACTAGCAAAACAGGAACACAACCCCACCCATTAGCAGAGAGGCTGCCTAAAATCATAATAAGGCCACGGACACCCCAAAACACATCACCAGACGTGGACCTGCCCACCAGAGAGAAAAGATCCAGCCTCATCCACCAGAACACAGGCACTAGTCCCCTCCACAAGGAAGCCTACACAACACACTGAACCAATCTTATCCACTGGGGACAGACACCAAAAGCAACGGGAAATATGAACCTGCAGCCTGCAAAAAGGAGACCCCCAAACACAGTAAGATAAGCAAAATGAGAAGACAGAAAACCACACCACAGATGAAGGAGGAAGATAAAAAACCACCAGACCTAACAAATGAAGGGGAAACAGGCAGTCTACCTGAAAAAGAATTCAGAATAATAATAGTAAAGATGATCCAAAATCTTGGAAATAGAATAGACAAAATGCAAGAAACATTTAACAAGGACCTAGAAGAACTAAAGATGAAACAAACAACGATGAACAACACAATAAATGAAATGAAAGATACTCTAGATGGGATCAATAGCAGAATAACTGAGGCAGAAGAAGGGATAAGTGACCTGGAAGATAAAATAGTGGAAATAACTACTGCAGAGCAGAATAAAGAAAAAAGAATGAAAAGAACTGAGGACAGTCTCAGAGACCTCTGGGACAACATTAAACGCGCCAACATTCGAATTAGAGGGGTTCCAGAAGAAGAAGAGAAAAAGAAAGGGACTGAGAAAATACTTGAAGAGGTTATAGTTGAAAACTTCCCTAATATGGGAAAGGAAATAGTTAATCAAGTCCAGGAAGCACAGAGAGTCCCATACGGGATAAATCCAAGGAGAAATACGCCAAGACACATATTTATCAAACTGTCAAAAATTAAACATAAAGAAAGCATATTAAAAGCAGCAGGGGAATAACAACAAATAACACACAAGGGAATCCCCATAAAGTTAACAGCTGAACTTTCAGCAGAAACTCTGCAAGCCAGAGGGAGTGGCAGGACAGATTTAAAGCGGTGAAGGAGAAAAACCTGCAACCAAGATTACTCTACCTAGCGAGGATCTCATTCAGATCTGATGCAGAAATTAACACCTTTACAGACAAGCAAAAGCTGAGAGAGTTCAGCACCACCAAACCAGCTTTACAACAAATGCTAAAGGAACTTCTCTAGGCAAGAAACACAAGAGAAGGAAAAGACCTACAATAACGAACCCAAAACAATTTAGCAAATGAGAAGAGGAACATACATATCGATAATGACCTTAAATGTAAATGGACTAAATGCTCCCACCAAAAGACACAGATTGGCTGAATGGATACAAAAACAAGACCCATATATATGCTGTCTACAAGAGACCCACTTCAGACCTAGAAACACATACAGACTGAAAGTAAGGGGATGGAAAAAGATATTCCATGCAAAGGGAAATCAAAGAAGCTGGAGTAGCAATTCTCATATCAGACAAAATAGACTTTAAAATAAAGACTATTAGAAGGGACAAAGAAGGACACTACATAATGAGCAAGGGATCAATCCAAGAAGAAGATATGACAATTGTAAATATTTATACACCCAACATAGGAGCACCTCAATACATAAGGCAAATACTAACAGCCATAAAAGGGGAAATCGACAGTAACACATTCATAGTAGGGGA